>NW_026652291.1:798258-836168 GCF_009828535.3 Hylobates moloch
AAAAATAGCTAACATAGTAGTTTTTATGTTACATATATTTTACTACAATAAAAAAGAATGAAATCCCATAAAATTCTGAAAAATAAAAAAGGGGGCTTTAGCCCTGCCAGAGAGTAGAATCCATCATAGAACATCTTGCTATGGGCAGCTGACTGGACACACACATCAGAGGAGGTCTGTGTGATCATTTAGCATATGATTAATGGGGCATTTAAAATCCTCGAGGGGCCGGGCACAGTGGCTCACGCCTGTAATCTCAGCACTTTGGGAGGCCGAGGCGGGTGGATCACCTGAGGTCAGCAGTTTGAGACCAGCCTAACTAACGTGGTGAAACCCTGTCTCTACTAAAAATACAAAAAATAGCAGGGCATGGTGGTGGGTGGCTGTAATCCCAGCTACTGAGGAGGCCGAGGTGGAAGAATCACTTGAACCTGGAAGCAGAGGTTGAAGTGAGCTGAGATTGTGCTACTGCACTCCAGCTTGAGCAACAAAGCGAGACTCTGTCTCAAAAATAAATAAATAAATAAATAAATAAATAAATAAATAAATCCATGAGGAAAAGGACATCATTTAAAAAAGGATGTGGCCGGGCATGGTGGCTCATGCCTATAGCCAGCACTTTGGAGGCCGAGGCAGGTGGATCACGTGAGGTCAAGAGTTTGAGACTGGCCTGGCCAGCATGGTGAAACTCTGTCTCTACTAAAAAAAAAAAAAAAAAAAAAAAAAAAAAAGGTACAAAATTAGCTGGATGTGGTGGTGCACACCTGTAATCCCAGCTACTTGGGAGGCTGAGGCAGGAGAATCGCTTGAACCCGGGAGGCAGAGATTGCAGTGAGCCAAGATTGCGCCATTGTACTCCAGTCTGGGCAACAAGTGAAACTCCGTCTCAAAAAAAATAAAAATAAAATAATAATAAAGGGTGGTGGAACAACTGGGCGGCATTGGTGTCTGGAAAAACGTGATGTTGGATCCTGATCCCACTCTTCGCACGGAAATAAATTCCTTATGGTGCAAACACCCAAAACTACAAAAATAATTTGAAAAAAACACAGGAGACTATTTAATGATCTCAGGATCTGGAAGGCTTTTCTGAGCACGACAGAAAAGCAGAAGCCACAGAGAACATTGTTGAAAAATTTCATTAAATTACAAATGGCAACATTTTGCCTAGACCACGTATTTAAAATCAAAGGATGTGCAACAAACTGGGGAGAACCCATGATAACTCAGTGGTTAACAAAGGGCCGATTCTCCCAACAAAGGGCTACTATCAGTCAACGAGGGAAGGGCCAGGCCGCCGGACACGCTGCACAAAGGAAGCCCCAATGGCTGCTGACTGCAAGATGCTGAACCTCCACCGTAATCAGGGATGAGCAAATGGGCCCTGCCCGAAGATGATATTTTCACCTGTCAGACGTTTTCATGAGAGACTGGGAGGGGAGGAGCGGGGAGACAGGCACTTCCCACAACTCCCAGCAGGAGTGTGAATTTGGGGTGTGGGGGGAGGGGATTTTGTTTCCACTGTAGCCTGGTACTGCTAGAAGGTTTTAAATGAGCACACTAGCTGTACTAACAATTACAAAATTTGCAGTACTGTGTAGGGGAGAGAGGGTCGGGGGGCATGGGAGTGCCTAGCAGGTCCCTTGGGCTTAAGAACAAGGATGCCAAGGTTTTGGGGCCTGGCAGGCCGGAGTGGGTGCCTGGAGCTAGAGGCAGAAGGTGTAGGTGCCCCCTTCTGGGAACAAAGGTGAGGCCCAGGGGGTGAGAGGAGGGAGGGGAAAAAGCAGGGGTGCAGGGCGGGTCAGAGGCCTCCCTCCCCCCAACAGCTGATCCCCAGTCCCAGCGCTCTGCTTTGTAGCCACAGCACTCAGCAGCCTCCTCCTGGGGCTGAGATTGTGACCACCCTCAGGGACACGGGTTCAGGTTCCCACCTGCCTGTTGAACCCATGCTCTGCAGGATTTGGTCCACGGCTCTGGTGAAGATGGTAGGAGTTTGCCTGCATCAGCGCCCGTCCCCGCTTTCCGCAGCGAGCAAAGACCGTGGGACCCCTGATGTCCCTTTGCATTTGTGTTTCTGTGCTCAGCTGCTAGTCTCGGGCAGTGAAAGCTTCAAGCCACCCGCAGAGCCCTGAACTGGAGCATTTGCTCCAGTGGGAGAAGGAGGCTTCCCGCTGGCGACCCACCGTGACAGGCCACAAAAGACATGCAGGTCCCCACAGTCAGGCCCTGCCACCCACTCTTCCTGCCTTCTTCTGTCTAGGCCTTGCGCAACTCTGCAAGTGAACAGGAGCCACAGGTTAGCTGAGATCATCTGGAACAGGGGCTTCCTGGAGGTGAGGACAAGCGCTGCTTCTCCAGGAGCAGGTGCTGGAGCAGACCTGCTCCCCCGTCGTACAAGTGTCCTCTGCGTGACGGCCCAGGTCTGTGCGGGCCTGTCCAGCCCAGGGGAGGACAGAAGTCATCTGTAGCCTGGGCCCCTGTTGCCCCCAGGGAGAGGCCCTGGTGGGACTGGTCTTTCTCAGCCTGTGCACCTGGGGCAGAAACAGGACTCAAAGAGGGAAAGTGGCCCGGGCAGGCCCTCCCCTCAGGCCTCCCCTCTCCCTGGCTGCTCTCAGGCTTCCCTGCTTTCCCTTCTGAGACCCCGACTACTGGACCCAGCCTTACTGCCAAGATAATTATCCACAACCGCAGGAGCGCCCAGGCCCATAAAGATAATCGCCTGCCTGGCACTGTGTCCACATCCAGTTATTCATCCCAGCTGAGACCCAAGTGCAGCATGACCAACATGGTGAAACCCCGTCTCTACTACAAATACAAAAAATTAGCCAGGCATGGTGGCAGGTGCCTGTAGTCCCAGCTACTTGGGAGGCTGAGGCGGGAGAATGGTGTGAACCCAGGAGGCGGAGCTTGCATTGAGCCGAGATTACGCCACTGCATTCCAGCCTGGGTGACAGAGCGAGACTCTGTCTCAAAACAACAGCAATAACACCAACAGCTGTTTGAAGGCATTGGAGAGCAACCGAGACAGCCAGGACTTGAGGGACTGAGAACCTGAGAAGAGGGAATCACATTGAGATGAGCCTGGCATGTACTTAGAGACCAAGCAGAAAGTGGCAGCTCAGAGCTTCTGGGCTTCTCACAGGCCTGGGGAGGCAAATATTGGCATTGGAAGCTACCATTCAATCTTCTGTGCCTCTTTTCCCCTTAGGATATTTGCCAATCTCTAAGCTGTTTTTGGTAGGAGGTTACAAAGTCAAGCAGAAAATGGCAGCTGAAAGCCCATGAAATTAAAGCTTTAGCTGTCTGATGATGTTACAGAGAAAGGAATTGGAGTCCAGGCATCAAGGAGAAGGGACCCTGTAAAAACACTCAGCCTTTCAGGTAAGGTCCTTGGAATGTGACACTCCAGCAAGCTAGAAACCAAATAAACCTTCCCACCCCTATTCAATTTCTCATGCACAGGCCAGGCGCAGTGGCTCATGCCTGTAATCTCAGCACTTAGGGAGGCCGAGGTGGGAGGATCGCTTGAGTCTAGGAGCTTGAGACAAGCCTGGGCAACATAGTGAGACCTCGAGACCTCATCTCATTTTTAATTTTTTTTTTTTTTGAGACAGGATCTCACTCTGTCACCCAGGCTGGAGTGCAGTGGCGCAATCAACTCCTGACCTCAAATGATCCAACTGCCTTGGCCTCCCAGAGTGCTGGGATTACAGGCATGAGCCACCACACCTGGCTGTGAGACCTCATCTCTACAGAAAATAATAAAATTAGTGGGATGCGGTGGTATGCAGCTGTAGTCCCAGCGACTCTGGAGGCTGAGTTGGGGGATCCCTTGAGCCAGGCAGTTCAAGGCTGCAGTGAACTATGTATGACTGTGCCACTGCACTCCAGCCTGGGCCACACAGCGAGACTGTAAAAAACTAGAGGCTCTAACTACACGTGGCTACTGCACTAGTAGCTGGTGCCTAAAACTTGGATTTTTAGGCCGGGCACGGTGGCTCACACCTGTAATCCCAGCACTTTGGGAGGCCGAGGCGGGCGGATCACAAGGTTAGGAGATCAAGACCATCCTGGCTAACACGGTGAAACCCCGTCTCCACTAAAAATACAAAAAAAAATAGCCGGGTGTGGTGGCGGGTGCCTGTGGTCCCAGCTACTCAGGAGGCTGAGGCAGGAGAATGACGTGAACCCGGGAGGCAGAGCTTGCAGTGAGCCGAGATCGAGCCAGTGTACTTCAGCCTGGGCGACAGACACAGCAAGACTCTGTCTCAAAAAAAAAAAAAAAAAGAAAGAAAGCTATCAGTAGCTGGACGTTAAGAAATGGAGTCCAACTCCTCAATACAAACTACCAGCTTACAGGGAATACAGAGGCACGGACACATGTTAAACAGTAGCGGGGGCACAGCTGGCGAACTCCAGACTGGTGAGCTACAGGGGAACAGCCTGGTTTCCTTTGCTAGAGGGGAAAAAAGGGTGAATAAGAAAAATGTAGATTAAAGAAGACCTGAGTTATCAACCAGTCACAAAGTGTCAAAACTGTTTGGGTTCTGATTCAAACAAACATTTACAAAACAATTGGAAAAGTGAACATTGACTTGATATTTAATAATATTGGCCGGGCGTGGTGGCTTGTGCCTCTAATTCCAGCACTTTGGGAGGCTGAGGCAGGCAGATCACGAGGAGGTCAAGAGATTGAGACCATCTTGGCCAAAATGTTGAAACCCCGTCTCTACTAAAAATACAAAACATTAGCTGGGTGTGGTGGCACACACCTGTAGTCCCAGCTACTCAGGCAGCTGAGGCAGCAGAATCGCTTGAACCCGGGAGGCGGAGGTTGCAGTGACAATAAAACCATTTCACAATTATAAAAGGGTCAATTGAATAGGAAGGTCTAACAATCTTAAATCTGTATACACGTAATAACACAGCCCTGAAACATAGAAAACAAAATCTGATAGAACTAAAAAAGTAGCAACAAATCCACAACTACTGTGGGAAACTTTAAAACATCTCTCTCAGTAACTGATAGAATAAATGGACAAAATACCAATAGAGATACAATATATTTAAACCACAAGTTTTGTTTTTTGTTTTTTTTTTTTGAGCCAGAGTCTTGCTCTGTCACCCAGGCTGGAGTGCAGTGGCACCATCTCGGCTCACCGCAAGCTCCGCCTCCCGGGTTCACGCCATTCTCCTACCTCAGCCTCCCGAGTAGCTGGGACTACAGGCACCCACCACCATGTCCGGCTAATTTTTTGTATTTTTTGTAGAGACGGAGTTTCACTGCGTTAGCCAGGATGGTCTCGATCTCCTGATCTTGTGATCTGCCCAAAGGGCTGGGATTACAGGCGTGAGCCACCGCGCCTGGCCGTCTTTTTTTTTTTTTTTTGAAACAGAGTCTCGCTCTGTCACCCAGGCTGGAGTGCAGTGGGGTGAGATCTCAGCTCACTGCAACCTCCATGTCCTGAGTTCAAGAGATTCTCATGCCTCAGCCTCCTTAGTAGCTGGAATTACAGGCACCCACCACCACACCTGGCTAATTTTTGTATTTTTATTAGAGATGGGGTTTTGCCATGTTGGCCAGGCTGGTCTTGAACTCCTGACCTCAAGTGATCCTCCCAAAATGCTAAGATTACAGGTGTGAGCCCCCACTTCTGGCCCTGGTTTTTCTTTTCTTTCCTTTTCTTTCTTTCTTTCTTTCTTTCTTTCTTTCTTTCTTTCTTTCTTTCTTTCTTCCTTCCTTCCTTCCTTCCTTCCTTCCTTTCTTTCTTTTTCTTTTTTTTTTTTTTAAGAGACACAGCCTCGCTCTGTTTCTCAGGCTGGAGTACAGCCCTGATTTTCGTGTTTGGTTTTCATGTGTTGTGTTCTCAAATGGTCTGGGAAACTTCTGCATAGACCTAGACCTTGAAGAGTCCTCCTCCCCCAGCCTGTCCCTCTAGGGAGCTTATGATGGTTAATTTTAGGGGTCAGCTGAGCTTGGTTGAGGGATGCCTATATGGCTGGTGAAGCATTGTATCTCGGTGTGTCTGGGAGGACTTGTGAGTCACTGGCCTGAGAGAGGAAGACTGGTCCTTCTTAGTGGGGGCAGAACACCATCCATCGGCTGGAGGCCCAGCTGGAACAAATGGGCAGAAGAAGGGGATTCACTCTCTCTCTGCTGTTCCTCTCTACCTTTCGGAGAGGAGTGCTTTTTCTCCTCCTGCTTTTGTACATTGGACTCCAGGCTCTTCTGCTTTTGAACTCTGGGACTTGCACTAGCGGCCTTTTGGGAGCTCTTGGGCCTGAGCTGGCTTCCCTGAACCTGGCTGGCTTCCCTGGTTCTGAGGCTCTGGAAGTTGGACTGAGCCATGCTCTGGTCTCCAGCTTGCAGACCACCTGTCAGAGGACCTCACCTCTGTGAGCCTGTGAGCCAGCTCCCCTAATAAACCCCCTTTCTTATATCCTGCTGGTTCTGTCTTTCTGGAAAACGCTGAAAAATGGAGAGTTCAATCACATTTTTGGGCCAAAAAGGGCAAATCTCTCATTGGGCTGTTATTAGTCATCTGTTGACTGCATTGGGCTTCGGAGCACAAATGCGATATAGCAGACTTGGCTGGTAGCCAGATTCCTGGGGCCCTTCCCTCAGCTGTCCTGCCTGTCACCCACCAGCAGCAACATCTCATCACCTAGAGGCTAAATCCTGGGAAGGGAAGGCCTCTCTGGTTCTGCTCAGGCCTGGAGGTGGGGATTTGACACCTCGGAGAGTTCTCAACCACAGGCTGGAAGGAGTTGGTGTATAAATACCCCAGCTCCCTTCCTCCTAGCTCTGCATGTTTTACATTTTTCCCAAAATTCCCCTGGAGGTTATACTCCAGTTGCTTACCATAGCTACCTCTCCATCCCCATCTTACTCATCCACCACCTTCTGGCATTGCTATGACAAAAACCACAGACTGCACAACCTATAAACAACAGAAATTTATTCTCATTGTTCTGGAGTCTGGGGAGTCCAAGATCCAGGCCCCAGCAGTGTCTGGGGAAGGCTGCTTCCTGCTCCATAGATGGGGCTTCTCACTGCGTCTTCACATGGTGAGAGGGATGAGGGATCTCTCTTGGGCCATTTTTATAAAGGTACTGTTGCCATTCCTGAGGGCTGTGCTCCCATGACCTAATCACCTCCCAAAGGCCTTTCCCCTAATACCACCATCACACGTGAACTTGGGAGGGACACACACATTTAGACTATGTTAACTTTTCAGTGTGGGTGCCAATCCCTGTCTGAGTCTGCTTCTGGAGAAATCCCACAGACCCAGAGTGTCCCCAACACCAGGGGGTCCTCACTGTGGGTGAGGTGGGGTGGGGGAGGGGCACAGGGTGTGGAACTGCCACTGCACAGCTCTTTGGCAGGGTGAGATACCAGGGCCTGGCCAGGCCTGGCTTATGGGAGAGGAGCCAGCTCCAGGGGGAGAGGGTGGTGGGGTGGAGAAGGATGGGCCCTGCTTTCTCCAGAACACTCTACTGCCTCCCCTTATCTGAGATCCCTTGAGAGCATTCCAAAGGATGGCCACTCATTCCCCAAGTCCTGAGGTCCTAGGTAAGCAGGCGGCAGCAGGGACCAGACTCCTTTACCCCCTTCCCCCAATCTGTGTCCTGGCTCCTGCCTCCCCACAAAACACAGCTTGGCCCGCATGCCCCTCAGGGTCAAGTCATACAGCTTAGCCCAGCTTGGGAGAACCACCTGCACCAGACCCTCACCTCCCACCATCGCCTTTGACTCTAACTAAGCTCCAGGCCACCACTCTTGACTCCGAGCTTTTGCACATGCTGTTCCTCTCCCTTCCCTGCATGGGTTGCGTGCCATGTGCCCTTTTTCCTCAGGGTAAATGCCTTCTGACCCCAACTCTGCTCTTCCTCCGTATGCCCCCAGTGTGCATTTATCACACTGTATGGTTCTGGTTAGTGAAGCCCTCAGCCTGTGCGGGGCTGGGTAAGGGGGAATCTGCAGGGGAGGGGCCGGCCAGCCAGCAGTAGGCAGCCAGCCAGGGCGCTACATCCCGGAGGCTGCGGCCCCTCCTTCGCAGGTGAGCTCTGAGCACCAGTGAAAGCCCCCCTTTGCCGGCTCTGCTCTGAGCTGATTTCCAAACTTGGAAAAACGGAGACCTTAAGTTAAGAGACCTGAACCAGCTGGACGCATCCGTTGCCAGAAAGAGGCGCTCGGGAGTGAATGAGCTTGGCATAAAGAGTCTCCCTGAAGACAGCCATCTCCAGGGCCTGGCCCTCCAGCAGGTCTGGCCTTTGGTGGGAGGCTGTGCAGGCAGAAAACCTGCCTCTCGGTCTTCGAGTGGGCGAATGCGCGCCACCGTGGCTGCACCAGGCTTGCTGGTGATTTGGGAAGAGTTACGTGGCCCCTCTGAGCCTGGGTTTCCTCACTTGCATGGCCTGAGGACCCCAGGCAGAGGAAGCGGGGCCCGGCTGGGCCAAGCCAGCTCCTGTCTGGAGGCTGCCGGCAGCTTCCTTGGCACAGGAGGCACGGAAAAGTGGCGCAAGGAGGTGGGGATGGACGAGAAGATTTTGAAATGCGTGCCTGGTTTCCCCTATAAGAGTCGAGTTGCAGAATCTTATTTTGAGATACAGTGCCCTCCCACCCCTGGGGGACTAGGGGTACTAGGGAGCGTCGCATTCTTCTCTCCAGAGTTCCGGAATCCACCTCTGAGAGCGCGGTCTCCAGGCTTTCAGCAGCCAGGCAGGCGCTCGGCGAGAAGGGTTTCTGGAATTCGAGCGATGCAGCTTTGCTCACCAGGGAGCCAGCCCGGGACCCAGAACTTACGCGCCCGGGACCCCGCGAGTACAGGGCACCAGTGGGGACAGGAATTATCTCCCGCCCAGGAGGCACTGAGACCCTGCGGGAGGCATGCGCGGCCCCAGTGGAGGGGAGGCAGCCGCCACTCGTGTCCGCGGGGAGTTGGGAGGCGGTCGGTTTTAAAAGGTGGCCAAGGAAGCTTTGTGCTGAACCGGGAGGACCAGATTTACTCCCTCGGGCCTTCCGGAGTCGCTGCCCGGGAACGCGTGCCTGACCCCGCTGCGCCCAGACGCGCCTGTGCAGAGAACAGGTGTCCTGGGGGATGGAACGCATTGAGCGCGGATTCTGGGAATATATGCGCGTCCCGGCTCCGGGTAACAGAGCAGCCGAAAGCACCCGCCAGGGAAAGCAGGAAGGGACCGGTCCGCTGGGCGGCGGGGCAGGTGAGCCCGGGGGACGGAGGCCAGGAGGGAGGGGACGGCGGGAGGGACAGGGTTTTCGTTTGGCTTCACTTGCTTTTTAGAATGAGGAAGCCTCAGGGGAGGGCCAGGGGCCAGGAGGAGGCCGCCGGGGCGCTGCGGTGACGGAGCCCCACTGTGTGCCTGCCCCTGCAGGGCCCCGGCCTAGCCTCCAGCACCACCTGCACTTACAGGTGAGCGTGGGGGCTTGGCGCGCTGGGCGGGCATCCCGGGGTGACAGCACGTAGGCCCAAGGTGGCCTGCTTGACTCTTCCTCGGAGCTTCTTCCTCTCGGCCCCCAGGCCTAGAACTTGGGGGCTCACACCCACAGACCATCAGTCAAAGAGCCTGGGCTGCCCCCAAAGGACCTCCTGGTACCTCATCTGCCAGGACCCCAACCCCCAAGCTTGCAGGGACAGAGGTTCAAACCTCTGCTGGGAGCGAGCACCTGGTGTTTCCAGCAGGGCCGGGTCTAGGCGATGAGCAAAGGCAGTGGGAAGGAGGAGGAGCAGGGCTCTGCTTACCTGCAGAGAACAGACAGGTCTGACCCAATGCACTTATTCCAGAGCATAGGGAAAGGCGGGAGCCCCCAGACCCCAATAACAGATGGTACAGAAAAGGAGAAGGTAGCCACCCACTTGTGCACATAATAAAAGTGAAATAATTGGCATAAACATCGGAAAAGAAGAATTACAGAGCTTCCCCTTCTTTTTTTATTTTTACTTTTTTTTATAGAGATGGGGGTCTCACTATGTTGCCCAGATTGGTCTCAAACTCCTAGGCTCAAGTGATCCTCCTGTATCCGCTGCCCAAACTGCTGGGATTATATGTGTGAGCCACAGCACTCGGCCAAGCTCTTCTTCCTTTTTTTTGAGACGGAGTCTCGCTCTGTCGCCCAGGCTGGAGTGCAGTGGCGCGATCTCGGCTCACTGCAAGCTCTGCCTCCCGGGTTCACGCCATTCTCCTGCCTCAGCCTCCGGAGTAGCTGGGACTACAGGCGCCCGCCACCACGCCCGGCTAATTTTTTGTATTTTTAGTAGAGACGGGGTTTCACCGTGGTCTCGATCTCCTGACCTCATGATCCACCCGCCTGGGCCTCCCAAAGTGCTGAGATTACAGGTGTGAGCCACCGCGCCCGGCCCAAGCTCTTCTTCTTGATGATGATATGCTTGAATACCTGAACGATCTAAGAAACTCAAGTAAAAACTGCTGGCCTTAATAAAATAATCTGGTAAGTTGGTAAGAGAAGAAGTATGCTCAATGATCAATCTTTCTTTCCATTCCAATAATGAGCTTCTGGCAAAGGCAATGAGAAATCTATTCCATCCAGAAGAGCGACAAAGAAATATAAAAAGCTTAAGAAAATCACTAAGGAAGACACAGAACCTATAGGAAGAAAACATGGAATGATATGAAGCAATATCAGGACAAAAGGAAGCAATACCAGGTAGAACCCCACATCTTTTCAATGACTAAAACTATCTTAAAGTGTATATGGAAGAATAAATGCTGAAGAACAGCCAAGAAAAGAACAGAAAAGAAAAGTATGGCCAGGCGCGGTGGCTCACGCCTGTAATCCTAGCACTCTGGAAGGCTGAGGTGGGCAGATCGCTTGAGTCCAGGAGTTTGAGACTAGTTCTAGCCTAGGCAACATGGCGAAACTCTGTCTCTACAAAAAATACAAAAATTAGCCAGGCGTGATGGCGCACACTCTTAGACCCAGCTATATGAGGGTCTGAGATGGGAGGATTGCTAGAGCCTGGGTGGTTGAGGCTGCAGTGAGCCATGATCGTGCCACTGCACTCCAGCCTGGGTGACAGAGCAAGACCCTGTCAAAAAGAAAGAGAGAGAGAAGGAAGGAAGGAAAGAAGGAAGGAAGGGAGGGAGGGAGGAAGGAGAGAAGGAGGGAGAGAGGAAGGGAGAAAGGGAGGCAGGAAGGAAGGAAAGAACGAAGGGAGGCAGAAAGGGAGGGAGGAAGGGGAGTAAGGAGGGAAGGAGGGAAGGAGGGAAGGAGGGAGGGAGGGAGAGAGGGAGGAAGGAAGGAAGGAAGAAGGAGAGGGAGGAGAAGGAGAGGGAGGAGGAGAAGAAGAAAGAGGAGGAGGAGAAGAAGAAGAGGGGGAGGGAGGGAGGGAGGAAGGAAGGAAGGAAGGAAGGAAAGAAGGAAGGGAGGGAAGGAAATAGAAAAATGAGCAAAGGGTATAAATAAGCAATTCACAGAAGAGCAAAACGAAATGGTTAACAAACATTTGAAGACGTTCTAATTCACTAGCCATCAGGGAAGTGTCAGCTAAAACACTGCTGACACAGGGATCTACCCCTAGGTGCCAGACATAGAAGACAGCCTAGCACCTAGTGCTCCCAGAGGTGTGAGGGCCCAGGGACCCTCATTTGCTGATGGCAGAAGTGAGAATCATTACAACAATCACCTTGGGAAGCAGTCTCTCAACTGCAAACACAATTAAGAAGACAAATGGACATTGACCCAGCAATCCCTGATGCGCTTTTTTATAGTGGCAAAAGAAAAAATATCATAAATAAAGAGAATGCCAATATTAGTAAATGGTACCTTCATCATTAGTGCATTCAACAAACACATACTAGACCATGTGCCTGACACTGTTTTAAGATCCCAGACTAAGGCAATAAGCAAATAAAAAAACTTTAGACCTTATGGAAGATTTATTCAGTAAATGAGACAGAAATAGACAAATAAATATATTTAAAATGTTAGGTAGTGGCAGGTACTAAGATAAAAAATAATCCAAGAAAGAAAAGAAAATTAAGAAAACAACTCCATCTGCATGCAATAGAATCTAAGATAATTAAGTACTTACGAATAAATCTAACCAAGGAGGTGAAAGACCTAGACACTGAAAACTACAAAACATTGCTGAAAACAATTAAAGAAGAAAGAAATAAATGGAAAGATACTTCTTATTCATGGATAGGGGGACTAAACATTGTTAAGATGTCACTACTACCTAAAATGATCTACAGATTCACCTGTCTCTATAAAAATTCCAACAGCCTGGGCCAGACGTGGTGGCTCATGCCTGTAATCCTAGTACTTTGGGAGGCCGAGGCAGGTGGATCACTTGAGGTCAGGAGTTGGAGACCAGCCTGGCCAACATGGTGAAACCCCATCTCTACTAAAAATACAAAAATTAGCTGGGCATGGTGGCAGGCGCCTGTAATTCCAGCTACTCAGGAGGCTGAGGCAGGAGAATTGCTTGAACCCGGGAGGCAGAGGTTATAGTGAGCTGAGATCGTGCCACTGCACTCCAGCCTGAGGGACAAGAGCAAAACTCCATCTCCAAAAAAATAAAAAATAATTCCAACAGCCTTTTTTACTTTTTCAGAAATAGAAAAGCTGATCCTCAAATACATATGGAATTGCAAGAGACCACAAATAGTCAAAATCGTTTGTAAAAAAGAAAGATAAAGTTGCAGGACTCACGTGTCTTCACTTCAAAACTTACTACAAAGCTACAGTAATTAAAACAGTGTGGTATTGGCATAATGAGTGACATATAGACCAATGGAGTAGACTAGAGAATCTAGAAATAAGCCCTCACATATTTGGTTAAATGATTTTTGGCAAAGTTGCCAAGACCATTTAATGGGGGGAAGACAGTCTGTTCAACAAATGATGCTAGGAAAACTGGATATCCATATGCAAAAGAATGATGTTGGATCCTAACCTTATGCTATATACAAAAATGTACTCAAAAATGGATCAAAAAACCTAAACTTAAGAGCTAAAACTACAAAACTTGGCCAGGCACAAGTGGCTCACGCCTATAATCCCAGCACTTTGGGAGGCTGAGTTGGGTGGATCACCTGAGGTCAGGAGTCCAAGACCAGCCTGGCCAACATGGTGAAACCCTGTCTCTACCAAAAATACAAAAATTAGCCAGGTGTGGTGGCATGTGCCTGTAATCCCAGCTACTCAGGAGGCTGAGGCAGGAGAATTGGCTTGAAACCAGGAGGCGGAGATTGCAGTGAGCCAAGATTGTGCCACTGCACTCCACCCTGGGCAACAGAATGAGACCCTGTCTCTAAAAAGATTTTTTTTTAAAGAGTAGAATAAGGCTGGGTGCAGTGGCTCATGCCTGTAATCCTAGCACTTTGGGAGGCCAAGGCGGGCGGATCACGAGGTCAGGAGTTTGAGACCAGCCTGATCAATATGGTGAAACCCTGTCTCTACTAAAAATACAAAAATTAGCTGGGTGTGGTGGTACGTGCCTGTAATCCCAGCTACATGGGAGGCTGAGGCAGGAGAATTGCTTGAACCCAGGAGGCGGAGGTTGCAGTGAGCCGAGATCACGCCACTACACTCCAGCCTGGGCGACAAAGTGAGACTCTGTCTGGACACATAAACCCTCCCAAGACTAAACCAGGAAGAAGTTGAATCTCTGAATAGACCAATAACAGGCTCTGAAATTCAGGCAATAATTAATAGTCTACCAACCGAAAAAAGTCCAGGACCAGACAGATTCACAGCCGAATTCTACCAGAGGTACAAAGAGGAGCTGGTACCATTCCTTCTGAAACTATTCCAATCAATAGAAAAAGAAGGAATCCTCCCTAACTCATTTTATGAGGCCAACATCATCCTGATACTAAAGCCTGGCAGAGGCACAACAACAAAAAAGAGAATTTTAGACCAATATCCCTGATGAACATCGATGTGAAAATCCTCAATAAAATACCCGAATCCGGCAGCACATCAAAAAGCTTATTCACCACAATCAAGATGGCTTCATCCCTGGGATGCAAGGCTGGTTCAACATACACAAATCAATAAACGTAATCCATCAAATAAATAGAACCAATGACAAAAACCACATGATTATCTCAATAGATGCAGAAAAGACCTTCAACAAAATTCAACATCCCTTCATGCTAAAAACTCTCAATAAACTAGGTATTAATGGAACGTATCTCAAAATAGTTAAGAGCTATTTATGACAAACCCACAACCAATATCATACTGAATGGGCAAAAACTGGAAGCATTCCCTTTGAAAACCAGCACAAGACAAGGATACCCTCTCTCACCACTCCTATTCAACACAGTGTTGGAAGTTCTGGCCAGGGCAATCAGGCAAGAGAAAGAAATAAAGGGTATTCAATTAGGAAATGAGGAAGTCAAATTGTCCCTGTCAAATTTGCAGATGACATGATTGTATATTTAGAAAACCCCATCATCTCAGCCCAAGTCTCCTTAAGCTGATAAGCAACTTCAGCAAAGTCTCAGGATACAAAATCAATGTGCAAAAATCACAAGCATTCCTATACATCATTAACAGACAAACAGAGAGCCAAATCATGAGTGAACTCCCATTCACAATTGCTACACAGAGAGTAAAATACCTAGGAATACAACTTACAAGGGATGTGAAGGACCTCTTTAAGGAGAACTACAAACCACTGCTCAACGAAATAAAAGAGGACACAAACAAATGGAAGAATATTCCGTGCTCATGGATAGGAAGAATCAATATCGTGAAAATGGCCATATTGCCCAAAGTAATTTATAGATTCAATGCCATCCCCATCAAGCTACCAATGACTTTCTTCACAGAATTGGAAAAAACTACTTTAAAGTTCATATGGAACCAAAAAAGAGCCTGCATTGCCAAGACAATCCTAAGCCAAAAGAACAAAGCTGGAGGCATCACACTACCTGACTTCAAACTATACTACAAGGCTACAGTAACCAAAACAGCATGGTACTGGTACCAAAACAGATATACAGACCAATGGAACAGAACAGAGGCCTCAGAAGTAACACCACACACCTACAACCATCTGATCTTTGACAAACCTGACAAAAACAAGAAATGGGGAAAGGATTCCCTATTTAATAAATGGTGCTGGGAAAACTGGCTAGCCATATGTAGAAAGCTGAAACTGGATCCCTTCCTTACACCTTATACAAAAATTAATTCAAGATGGATTAAAGACTTAGATGTTAGACCTAAAACCATAAAAACCCTAGAAGAAAACCTAGGCAGTACCATTCAGAACATACGCATGGGCAAGGACTTCATGACTAAAACACCAAAAGCAATGGCAACAAAAACCAGTAAAGACATAGTTTTTACAGTAAAAACTAGTAACGACGGGGTTTCACGTGTTAGCTAGGATGGTCTCTATGTCCTGACCTCGTGGTCCACCTGCCTCGGCCTCCCAGAGTGCTGGGATTACAGGCGTGAGGCTGAGGCAGGAGAAAGGCGTGAACCCCGGAGGCGGAGCTTGCAGTGAGCCAAGATCGTGCTACTGCACTCCAGCCTGGGCGACACAGCGAGACTCTGTCTCAAAAGAAAAAAAAAAAAAAAGAAAAAGAAAAGAGTGACCACTGGTCGTCCTCACTGCTACACTCCCATTAGCACCATGAGAGTTTACAAATGCCATGGCAACATCAGGAAGTTACTCCATATGGTCTAAAAAGGGGAGGCATGAATAATACACCCTTTGTTTATCATATAATAAAAATAAAACCATAAAAATGGTCACCCAGCAGCCCTCTGTCCCGCTCTATGGAGTGGCCATTCTTTTATTCCTCTAATTTCTTAATAAACTTGCTTTCACTTTACTCTGTGGACTCGCCCTCATCTTTCTTGCGTGAGATCTAAGAACCCTCTCTTGGGGTCTGGATCAGGACCCCTTTCTGGTAACATGAACCAGAGACTCACTCTCAGCCCTAGATCCCCACGCCTCTGCCACTGAGGCCTGAGGGACCACCTCTCCCGCCCCTGCCCTGAGCACTCTGGTGTCTCCGGCCAGCCCTTTCTCTCCAAAGCCAGGCTCCTCCCACCCTCCCTGCCTTCTCCAGCCTTGCACCAGACAGGAACTTGTGGAAGGAGGGACCGCAGCCCCTGGGGCACCTGCATTCAGCCCAGCCCCACCTCCCTGCCCTGTCCCTGGCCTCCCCCAGCCCCTGGCGGCTTCTTCTCTGCGGCCTCCTCCCAGTGGCTGCCTGAACAAAGGACAGGAGGTAGTTTGCCTTATCATCTGCCCTGCCCCTCCAGGACTGCAGGCGCCAAACCCCCCTGCACACCCCTACCTCCCGGATGGGACCTCCTTGCTCCCAGCCAGTCAGCCTCCCAGGGAAGCTTAAGGCTGCTGCCTGGCTCCAGGGCGACGGCTGTTGGTGCTGGGGCCCAAGACGCAGGAGGGATTCAGACAGCACTTGGGGCCACACAAGACAGTGCCTGGGACGTGTGAAGCACCGCCCTCCCCTGGACATGAGTCCACCCCAGGGCTTCAACGCCAGCCTGTGCCCGCCTCACGCAGGCCTTTCTCCGCGGCTCAGGTGCTTCCTCCCCCCGACCGAAGCGCTGGTGCTGAGGTCACCGCCCCGCCCCACCGTCACTGTTCACTGATACCAGTCCTGGGCGCCCTCCTCGCAGCCCCTGTCCCCCTCCACACCGGATCGACCACCAAGGCCTCTGCCTCCTACGCATCCCCGACGCCTTTTCCTTCCTTCCCGCGGACCTGCGGGGCGGGGTCGGGCCTGGCGTTTTTGAGCTGGACCCGGGCAGCCTCCCGCTGACTCCCCTGCTGTCGCCACCTCCTCATTCTCCACTCAGGAGACAAAGCGACCTCCCCGAATGCAAACCCGACCAGCCGCACTCCTTAAAGTCATCCGACGCTTCCCAATTCTCCCAGGGAAAAACTCTCCCACTCCTCCCCACCTGTGTCCGCGGCCCCTGCGGGACTGAGCGTCCGAGGTCTTCGCGCCGTCACCTCCCCCGACGCCCTTCAAGCTTTCCTGGGAGCCCGGGGCCATCCTCCGAGCCCACCTGCCCCCTGACCCCCCCAGACCCCCCTGCAGACCCTGGCAGTCCCCTGCAGCCCGTCTCGCCTTGCGGACGAAGCCGGAGCGCCCGAGGTCTCCGCCCTCTGAGCTTGCGTCCCCATCCCCAGGGGCCCCCAGCACAGTTCCTGGGGCAGGGCTGGAGCTCATCAGCCCCGGGACGGAAGGTTCGATTCCCAGGATCCACCGTGTCTAAGGGTTGCATTCCCACTCGAGCCCCGCCCCTCCTGCAGCCCCGAAAAGCAGAGCGCGGTGGGAGCCATTGCGAAGTTTGCCGCCAGGGGGCGCGCGGGGAGCGGGGCGCAGGGCTGGCGGGGAGTGCGGAGCAGGGCGCGGGGAGAGGGCGGGACGGGTGCTCCTCCCGGATGCCCAGGGCGCCCAGCGCCACGGGAAAGGCGCCTCCCCAGCGGGACGCCAGGCTCTGGGGCTAGCGCTCCTCGCCGCAGAGAGAGCTCGGGGCTGGCCACGGGTGGCCTGAGGATGACTTGGGACCACCCCCCGCTCCAACGCCAGCTATCGCAGTCTGTTCCGCTTCCCAGAAGGACCAGACCTTTCGTTAGGGACTTCATTTTGGGAACTCGCTTTAAAGCGCTTCATTCATGCCTCAGTGCCTTGAGGGCGAGCCTGGGCCACACCCTCCTAGGTCTACACCCTCCTAGTGCTCACCCCGGCCTGAGCTTAAGAACAGGAGTTCCCCAGCCTCGTCAGACGCCCCACCTAGTCCTCCCAGCCCACCCCCCGCATATCCCCCTGCTCTGTGGTCTTGCACTGCTGCAGCGCTCCCACCACTGCCTTGCCCCTCTATCCTCCAACCAGCCACCAGGGGTTGCGGTCAGAGCTCAAGCCCGATCTGGTCTCTCAAGGGATCAAACCTTCCTGCAGCTCCCATCTCACTCGGAGTGAACATCCAAGACCCCAGGATAGCTCCATAAGGCCTCCACGCCTTCCTCTCCCTCTGGCTCCCCTCCCTGCCGGTGCTCCGGGATCTCCTGCCACTTCGCTGCGCCCCAGCACGCCCCAAGCCCCACATCAGACTTCTGCTCCCGCCAGTCCCTCTGCCCCAGCCATTTCCTGCCTCTGCTCAAATATCCCCAGTCAGCGAGGCCATCTCCGCCAATCCTCAGACTGTCGGTATCTGTCATTCCGATTCTTTTCTTTTCTTTTTTTAAGAGACAGAGTCTCACTCTGTCGCCCAGGCTGGAGTGCAGCGGCACAATCTCGGCTCACTGCAAGCTCCGCCTCCCGGGTCAGCCATTCTCTTGCCTCAGCCTCCTGAGTAGCTGGGACTACAGGCGCCCACCACCACGCCCGGCTAATTTTTTTGTATTTTTAGTAGAGATGGGGTTTCACCCTGTTAGCCAGGATGGTCTCGATCTCCTGACCTCGTGATCCGCCCGCCTTGGCCTCCCAAAGTGCTAGGATTACAGGCATGAGCCACCACGCCCGGCCCGATTCTTTACTTTTCTATTGGCTTTTAAGCTGGGGAACCTGCCACCTGCCTTCGTGAATCCCACCCAGAAGAGTCTTGGGGCCTTCTAGAATCATCTGGAGTCCACAAATAACCATCTCCATCAGACACCAGAAATCTGGCAGAGTGCACCTCCACCCAGTTCCTTGCCTGTGCCTCTGCATCTCTGTCCTCACAGTGGCCCCTATCCCTAAAACCAGCCCAGGTCAAAGCCTCTCCAGTCTTGACTTCTCATCCACAGGACAGGCCCGCAGACCCCTGTGATCAAGATTTCCAAACCTCCCAGAGTTTGCTCGGGTAGCAACCCTGGGGGATCCTCCATCCATCCAATTATCTTCCTATCCAACCATCTTTAAACATCTATCTTCCCACCAAATATGCATCTGTCCTTAACCCCATCATACCATCTATTCAACCATCTGTCCAACCAACCATCCACCCATCCATCCATCCAACCATCCATCAATCCATCCAACCATTCATTCAACTCTCCATCCATCCTATCATCTACCAACCATCTATCCATCCATCAATCCACCATCAATCCGTCCAACCATTCATTCAACTGTCCATCCAACCTATCATCTACCAACCATCTATCCATCCATCAGTCCACCATCAATCCATCCATCCAACCATCCCTATCCATCCAACCATTCACCTATCCTACCATCCATCCATCAATTCATCCAACCATTCACCATCCAACCATACATCCACCCACCCAACCATGCAACCATCCACCAGCCTACCATCCATCCAACCATCCATCCAACCATCCACCATCTTACCATCCATCCATCAATCTATCCATCCAACCATTCACCATTCTACTATCCATCTAACCATTTATCTAACCATCTACCATCCTACCACCAATCTATCCATCCACCATTCTATCATCCAGCCAACATGCATTCATCTAACCCTCCATCCGTCCATCCATCCATCAATCCATCCATCCAACCATCCACCATCCTACTGTCCATTCAACCATTTATCTACCCATCTACCACCCCACCATTCATCCATCCATCCAACATCCATCCATCCATCCATCCCTCCTACTATCCATCCAGCCAATCATCCACCATCCACCATCCTACCATCCATCCAACCATCCACCACCCGAATATTTATCCTACCATCTATCCAACAATCCACCCATCCAGTATCCATCCTTCCACCCATCCATTCATCCATCCCTGACCCATCCAATCATCCACCTGTATCTGGTTTTTTTTGGGGGGGTGGGGGCTTTGAGATGGGGGTCTCACTTTGTCACTCAGGCTGGAGTGCAGTGGCATGATCTTGGCTCACTGCAACCTTGCCTCCTGGATTCAAGCAATCCTCCCACCTCAGCCTCTGATATGGTTTGGCTGTGTTGCCACCCAAATCTCATCTTAAATTCCCATGTGTTGTGGGAGGGACTCAGTGCGAGGTAATTGAATCATGGGGACAGGTCTTTCCCATGCTGTTCTTGTGATTCTGAATAAGTCTCATGAGATCTGATGGTTTTATAAGGAGGAATTTCCCTGCATAAGCTCCTTCTCTCTCTTGTCTGTCGCCATGTGAGATGTGCCATTCCCCTTCTGCCATGATTGCGAGGCCTCCCCAGCCACATGGAACTGTAAGTCCAATAAACCTCTTCCTTTTGTAAATTGCCCAGTCTCACGTACATCTCTATCAGCAGCATGAAAATGGACTAATACAACCTCCCAGTGAGTAGTTGGGACTACGGGCACGTGCCCCCATGCCCAGCTAATTTTTGTATTCTTCTTTTTTTTTTTTTTTTTGAGATAGGAGTCTCGCTCTGTCACCCACGCTGGAGTGCACTGGCACCACCTTGGCTCACTGAAACTTCCGCCTCCCAGGTTCAAGCGATTCTCCTGCCTCAGCCTCCTGAATAGCTGGGATTACAGGCACCTGTCACCACACCTGGCTAATTTTTGTATTTTTAGTAGAGACAGGGTTTTACCATCTTGGCCAGGCTGGTCTCGAACTCCTGACCTTGGGATCCACCCACCTCCTCGGCCTCACAAAGTGCTGGGATTACAGGCATGAGCCACCACACTCGGCCTTTTGTATTTTCAAACGTCCAGCAGCACCTCTGGTTGCCCACCTCACCTGGAGGGGAGGGCCTGGAGGACAGATTTACGTGGATTAGGCCTAACTCACAGGCAGGAGATGGCTCTGTGGACTGGGGAGGGGAGCTAAGGAACTGCTTGAAAGGGCAGGGGCTGAAGACATTTGTAATCCACGAAAATGCTGGAAGCATTCCCTGCAGAGGAGGGGCTCAAAACCAGGGAGGGCTTCGGTGGACAGACACGTCATGGCCTTGCCACGCCTCTGCAGTCCTTTGCACAAAGTGGCTGAGGCCACAGGCATGGTGGCCACACAGGCTCCGTAGCCTATTCACCCCCACCAGATCCTTCCAGCAGCATGGACAGCTGAGCGCCCATCTTTCCAACAGCGAGGATGGCGTCTGAGCCCTGATCTGGCACCACCCCCCGTGGGGAGGGCAGCCAGCCTCCAGGAAGCAGGCAGAGCACACGGTGTGCCCTTTGTCAAGAACCAGTCTTTGCAGGGACGGGTCCTCGCAGGCTCTTCCCGCCAGCATGCCATCCTTGGCCTCCTTCACTGCCTTGGGATTCCACAAATGACACTTGTAATCCAGGGCCTTGTTTCAGAGGAAAACCAGTGTGGCGATAAGCTTGTGTCCATCAATTCTACTGGTCTCACTCCACGCCCTTCACCTAGAAGCAGGAGGCCTAACAGACTGGTGGAATGGTTGCAGCGGGGAGACTGCACCCCTTAACACTGAGATGCGGGCCTGTGGGGGGCAGAACAGGCTTCTAACCTGGGACCGACCTAGGAGGCCGTTTCCCCACCGCCAGAATGCCGAACCGGAGGTAGCCATGCCTGTGAGAGGCCTTCTGTGGACAGATGCCAGTCACGGCCTTGCCACGCCTCTGCAGTCCTTACACAGAGTGGCCGTGACAGCTAATCAGCTACTGAGGGATTTTTCTTTCCCACTCTGGTAAGGTGGGGTCACAGGAGTGGCAGTCCTGGCTCCCGGTCCTCTGGGGAATGTGGGTCTGCTTCCCAAACACAGGAGCAGAGATGCCCTCTGGCCATGTGGGGCCGCTTGCTGCCGAGCTGACCGCTGGAGAAGGGAGCTCCGCTGGCCAGAGATCTCTGCGGAGGAATCTCCTCGGAGAGATCCCTGCAGGAAGGTGGGAATGCTGCCTCAGGTGAGGAGGAAGCACTGTGTCAAAACCCAGGGATTCTGGGGCACTGCTTCATATTCCCACATCACCTAATAAAGGTCCGTGGAAAACTAGGGCAGCTCCCACAGACGGAGCTGTGAGGCTCAGAGCCGGCCTGAGTGAGGACTCAGGTTGAGGTGCCTGGTAGAGACCCCAGCCTAAGCATGGCAGAGGGAGGAGCACATCGGATGCATGGGGAGACAGAAGCTGTTACGGGTTGAATCGTGTCCCCTCAAATTCATATGTCGAAGGCCTAACCCCCAGGACCTCGGAATGTGACCTTGTTTGGAAATAGGGTCTTCGCAGATGTGATTCATTAAGTTAGGATGAGTCATCCCAGGAGTGTGGGCCCCTAATCCTGTGTGACTGTGTCCTTATAAAGACGGGAAATTTGGACACAGCTCGCAGGGAGAACGCCATGTGAAGATTCGGGCAGAGATTGGGGCGCTGCCTCCACCAGCCAAGGAACAGCAAAGACGGCCAGCAAACCCCCAGAAAGTGGAGGAGAGGCCAGATTCCCCACCACCGCCTCAGAACCAACCAGTCCTGTGGACAGCTGGAGCCTCCAGAACTGTGGGACCACACGCTGCTGCTGTTCACGCCCCATTGGTGGCACCTCCTTACAGTAGCCCTAGCACATCAATGTAGGAGCTGTGCTCACCCATGCGGGCCTCTGACCTGCTCCTGCATTGCAGGCCGGCAATGCCCCGACCCAGGAGCTCTGTCCTGAGGTCCATGCTGTAGAGTTCCTTGCTCTGGCCTCCTCCAGCTCAAGGGACATGGCCCCTCAGCACCTAGCCCCTTACCTCTAGGTTGCTGCCCACACAGGCCTGAGCCTGCTTCCCAGACGGCAGGCCTCTTCCTGGGGTCTCCCTCCCGGGTGGACACCACCGCTGCGTGCACACATCTAGGCTCAAGTGGTGGCTGTTTGTGGTGGGCAGTGGACAGAGCTTGGTCATCAGGCTGGGGTTCTGACATGCCTCCGGGAGAGCCTCCGTGGTGCAGGGATGAGGAGTGGACCAGCCGCACTGGGAGCTTCTATTCCCGGACGCAGCGTATTGCAGGTTAATTTACCATTTCCTTTGATCCTCTTCTTCCCTGCTACCTCTAAGGAGGGTGACTCACAACAGAGTTCCGATTTCTGTGGGAAGTGCCGCTGTGGTTTCTTCCCTGTTTGGGGTGAGAAATTCTTTCTCTTAGTGAAGGACAATCACGGAGGACAGGATGCAGAGTGCAAACGTGGGCTGTGCCATGAACCTCCATCGGCCACCCAGCGCTGTGCTCTGCCTGGGACATCACCCCCTTCCCACCAGTTCCTGCAGGAAGCCGCCGGTGGGAGCTGCTGGCAGGAGACTGAAAGGCAGGAGGCGGCTGGGGCCTTGCTCGCCACCCCTCCCTGCTCAGGCGCTGCCTCTGCAGCCAAACGTGCCCTGCAGTGCCCACAGGGTCCTCGCTCTGCTGGGATCCAGGCAGAGGCACACGAAGGTTTGCAGGGCCCAACAGGCACATTCTTTAAGCTCCTCTTTAAGGTACAAGGATACACACACACACACACACACACACACACTGTATATTTTAATATAGAAATATGTTTTATTTCTTTGTTTACTTTTGGCTAAATTGTGTCCCTGCCCCTACCAAGTCATATGTTGAAGTCCTAACCCCTATCCCTCAAAATGTGACTATTTTGAGATGAGGTCTTTAAATAAGGTCACTAGAGTGTGAGGTCCCTAATCCCATCTGATGGGTGCCCTCATAAGAGATCAGGACACACACGGGAAGACCACGTGAAGACACAGGGAGAAGGCAGTGTCTACAAGCCAAGGAGGGGGCCTCTGGAGAACCCAAGCCTGCTGACACCCCTTTTCAGACTTCTGGCCGCCAGAACTGTGAGAAATAAAGTTCCATTGTCGGCCGGCCATGGTGGCTCATGCCTGTAATCCCAGCACTTTGGGAGGCCGAGGCAGGCGGATCACTTGAGGTCAGGAGTTCAAGACCAGCCTGGCCAACATAGTGAAACCCTGTCTCTACCAAAAATACAAAAACTAGCCGAGCATGGTGGTGGGCACCTGTAGTCCCAGCTACTGGGGAGGGTGAGGTGGGAGAATCACTTGAACCCAGGAGGCAGAGGTTGCAGTGAGCCGAGATCACACCACAGCATTCCAGCCTGGGCAACAGAGTAAGACCTTGCCTCAAAAAAAAAAAAAAATCCATTGTTTAAGCTGCCCAGGCGGTAGTATTTTGTTTTGGCAGCCCTGGCAGACTGTAGATAGATAGACAGATGATACGGAGAGAGATGTAGAGAGATATTTATTTTTGAGACACAGTCTCGCTGTCGCCCAGGCTGGAGTGCAGTGGCGCGATCTCAGCTCACTGCAGGCTCCGCCCCCCGGGGTTCATGCCATTCTCCTGCCTCAGCCTCCCGAGTAGCTAGGACTACAGGCGCCCGCCACCTCGCCCGGCTAATTTTTTGTAATTTTTAGTAGAGACGGGGTTTCACTGTGTTAGCCAGGATGGTCTCGATCTCCTGACCTCGTGATCCGCCCACCTCGGCCTCCCAAAGTGCTGGGATTACAGGCGTGAGCCACCGCACCCGGCCAGAGAGATATGTATTTATTTAAGGTATATAAATTATTTAAGTCACATGACTCTGCAGGTACATTTCTGGGGTCCCTCCCAGGGCCCTGAGAAAGGATGTGAAGGTAAGGGTCCCTGACTCTCAAACCCACCAGCCTCACGGCCCCACATGGCTGGTCTCTGGGCACCTTGGCCCCTGGTCTACTCCCTGACCCCTGCCTGCACCTCTGAATGAGTTCGAAGGAGAGAGCTGGTTTCTGCAGGCCCCACCCAGGGCATTCTCGCCCCGGGCCTGCCACCCTGCCTGCCTCCTTACTAGTTTGGTGCCTGCTGCTCTCGTGGGCTCCCACATTCGGAAATACCCAGGGGGGTGGGCATCATCTCCACGTTCAACTGGACAGCCCACCTTCAGGGACAGGAAGCCCAGCAATCGCTCTGCTCCCAGGGAGACAGCAGGACTCTCTGCAGGGAATGTAGCTTGGCCGGCTCCCAGCTGGGGGCTGAGATGCCACAGTCCTCACCTACAAGCATTTCAAATGCACACCCTCGCTGCTTCAGGGGTGACAGGGGTGGGAATCACTGCATTTTGCCTGTCAGGATGTGGGCTCTGAATTCCCTCCCCTCCTATAGGTAGGACAGGGGAGGGTATGACATGAGGCTGCCAGAGCTGCGTAGCTTATAGGAGTCTCGCTCAGTCACCTGGGCTGGAATACAGGGGTGCAATCTTGGCTCACTGTAACCTCTGCCTCCAGTTCAAGTGATTCTCCTGCCCCAGCCTCCTGAGTAGCTGGGATCACAGGCATGTGCCACCACACCTGGCTGATTTTTGTATTTTTGGCTGAGACGGGGTTTCACCACGTTGGCCAGGCTGGTCTCAAACACCTGCCCCGGCCTCCCAAAGTGCTGGGATTATAGGCGTGAGCCACCGCGCCCAGCCAAGCTGGGTAGCTTGTCACTTCCTTGAAAGCCCAGGGGTAGAAGCCTGGGCCCTTGGTTGGGTCTCTCTTTGGAATCAATAAGCAAAACCCAACTGTGGGATCCAGTTGCTTGTCTGCCCTCTCCCTCCCACTTGCCCAGATACTGTGGCTGGGGGCTGTGCTGAGGTTCCACTGCTGTAACAAAGGACCACAAATTGCATGCTACAAATGGCAGAAATGTATTCACACAGCTCTGGAGGCCGGATGGCAAGGTGCCACAGGGCTGCGCTTCCTCTGAAGGCTGAGGGGAGGACCCTCCCTCACTGCTCTCCTAGCTTCTGGTGTGGGCCCAGTCCTGCTTTCCTTGGCTTGAAGCTGCAGCACTTTGAGCTCTGCTTCAGTTGTCACATGGTTGATAGTTAATTTTATGTCAACTTGACTGGGCAAGGGGATGCCCAGATAGCTGGTAAATGTGATTTCTGGGTGTGTCTGTGAGGGCGTTTCTGGAAGAAGTTAGCACTTGAATTAGTACAGTAAACTGAGTAAAGAAGACCCACCCTCATCAGTGTGGGTGAGCACCATCCAATGTGAGGGCCTGAAAAGGACAAAAAAGTGGAAGAATTTGCTTCTGTTTGAGCTGGGATGGCCATCTTCTCCTGCCCTCGGGCCTTGGACTCAGACTAATGACACCATGGCTGTCTTGCTTCTCCAGCGTGCAGGCGACAGACTGACAGATCATGGCACTGCTCAGCCTCCATAATCACATGAGCCAATTCCTACAGTAAATCTCTTCTCGTAAACGTATTGCTTCTGTGTATCTGGAGAACTCTAATGCACATGGCCTTCCTCATACATCTGTGTCCAAATTTCCTTCTTCTTATAAGGCCAGCGGCCATATTGGATTAGGGCCCACCCATAGGACCTCATCTTAACTTGATTATATCTGTAATCAATTACATTCCTAAATAAGGTCATACAGTTACTGGGGGTTAGGACTTCACCATAGATTTTTGGGGACACAATTCGATTCCTAACAACTGCAAATAATCAAATCCACTCTGGCCAGTTTAAGTAGAAATGGATTTCTGAAGAGTTGTAGGATGGCTCACAGATCAGACTAACTTTCTGGGTACAATGCCAAGACCCCCGGCCAGAACTGGTTTGAGTAAAGGGTCGGCTGCCCCCACCAGCCCCAGAACTGCCGTGGCAGGAAGCTGACACACCAGTGTGAACTCCAGAAATACGTGGTCTGGTTTGCCAGGACCAAATTTAGCAAAATGGTTGCCCCACCAGCTAGCCCATGGGTGCCCCAGCATGGCAGCCTCTGCCTCATCTCCCCTAGTGGCAAAGGGGGGCAGACAAATGAAATCCTGAGTTCTAAGTGGGAATGACAGGATTCCCTTGAGAGAACTATTGAAATGCAGAGAATATGTTCAAAAGATGTTGGGCGGTCCCAATGACAGATGTCCACCACCACAGTTAACTCCATGCTTGCCTCCCCGACTCCCGTTCACTACAAACACTGGGAACACTTAGTGCCAACTTCTCTAAGCTTCACAGCAGCACTGGGCACATGACTTGCTTCTGGCCAGTGAGATGTATGTAGAAGCCTACTGGGCAGCCTCTGAGAATTTTGCTTTCATAATAAAGAGATAAACATCTCTGTAACTATCATTTCCCCATCCTTACAGCCAGAACATGGTGTGATGTCTGGAGCTGTGGCAATCCTTTTGTGACCATGAGGGAAAGTCACAGAATTGCAAAGCCTGGCCCTGCAATTGCTGGCCCTTACAGCACTGGGCTGCTGAAGTAATACCAGTCACATCTACCTCCAGGATTCCTGTTATGGGAGAAAAATAAATCCCTATTGGTTCAAATCACCACACTTGGAGTTTCTGCTGTGAAGCCAAAAGTGCTTCTGATACATTATCCATCTACATATCCATCCATCCCATAGTTAACAAAGTTTTTATTTATTTATTTTTTAGAGATGGGGGCTCACAATGTTGCCCACCCTGGCTGGTCTCCAACTCCTGAGCTCAAGTGATCCTCCTGCCTCAGCCTCCCAAAGTGCTGGGATTATACATGTGAGCCACCACATCCGGCCTAGATTTTAAGCAAATGAGTGACATGGTTAAACTTGCTTTTTAGAAAGGGTTGGAGGAGGCCGGTGTGGTAGCTCATGCCTGTAATCCCCTTTGGGAGGCCGAGTCGGGCGGATCACTTGAGGCCAGCAGTTCCAGACCAGTTTGGCCAACATGGCGAAATTCCATCTCTACTAAAAATACAAGTGGCACTTGTAGTCCCAGCTACTTGGGAAGCTGAGACATGAGAATCACTGGAACCCAGGAGGCGGAAATTGCAATGAGCCGAGATCACGCCACTGCGCTCCAGCCTGGGCGACAAAGTGAAACTCCAACTCAAAAGGAAAAAAAAGCCTCTGATCCCAGCACTTTGGGAGGCTGAGGTGGGTGGATCACTTGAGGTTAGTAGTTCAAGACCAGCCTGGCCAATATGGTGAAACTCTGTTTCTACTAAAATTACAAAAATTAGCCGGGTGTGGTGGCAGGCGCCTGTAATCCCAGCTATTCGAGAGGCTCATGCAGAATTGCTTGAACCCGGGAGGTGGAGGCTGCAGTGAGCCGGGATCATGCCACTGCACTCCAGCCTGGGTAAAAGAGCGAGACTGTATCTAAAAAAAAAAAAAAAAAATTAAGGATTGGAGGAAAGAATAGAGGAAACAGAGGGAACGCAGGTGAAGGAGCTTATTCCTGAGGTGTCAGCCTGTAGGAAGTTAACTGTTATCAGGATTAAAGAAATTAAAGTGTTGAGGGATTCTCAGATTTGCACCAAACCAAGCTCTCTTAGCCCTCTAGAGTAGGGCTATTTTTCCCCCAGACCTGGCGTATCTTGACCTTTTGAGACGGGGTCGGGATTCTCCCTCATCCCATTGCTGCCTCTAAACCATTCTTCTGCCACCCTGGAGAGAAATCCATGTTCCACATGGGCATCGTGCCGCTGGTCGCCTCACCTGGGCTGAGGGCCAGGGTCAGTCCAGCCAGCAGACAAAACCAAGAAGGTCTTCCCCAAAGCTGGGCCCGGTCAGGCAGGTGGACGGCTCCTCTCCACAGAGGCTTGCCAGAGCCCAGTGGGAAGTGCAAACTCCCTTGGGCAATGCCGAGGGTCGGGCAGGAGTATCCCCTGGCCCGTAACCAAGAAGTGAGCAAGGGGAACGCCGTCGATGGTCACCTGTAGGGATGGAGAAGCAGCGTCACAGGGCAGCAGCGGGGCTCAAAAGCGGGCATGAGGCCTCAAGAAGCTCGCAGACCTCCGGGAGGGATGCGGCCCGCGCCTCCCTGCAGTCCCCTCTGCCCGGCCCTGAGGCCGCGCTGGGTGGCCTCGGCGTCCGGGAGAACAGCCCCTCTGGGCGGACTCCGTGTTCACGCCTCAGCGTCAGTGACGGCGCCAGGCATTAGCAGGGACGCACGGAGGTCCGCGTGGGGCTCGGGATCACCGCCGAGTGCGCGTATCGCACCAAGTAACGCGCAGCGGACAGCCCCGGGACACAAAGGCGAGGAAATCGCTGGCAGCTCCCGTCCTCGCGGCCGCGCTTTTGGGAGGGGAGAGCGACAACACGGAAGTCGGCACGCGATGACTCCCGCGCAGCGCCGGCGCTAGAGCCCGGCCCAGACGGAACCCCGCTCCGCCACTGCTCGCCTTTCCTAGGGGGACGCTTCCGGGAGCGGCGCCACTCGCGGCCCCACGTGACTGGCGAGCGCCGGGAGGGGGTGCGCAGGCGCGCCCATCCGCTCCCGCCCTCCCGGTCTCCTCAGGCCGGCGGTCAGGGGGCGCGTCTGTCTACTCCGCGGACAGGTCACGTTCGGCAGCAGGCCTTTGTCGCGTCCGTCCGGCCTTGGCGTCAGCTCGGAGAAGGCGGGTGGGAGGGAGGGGAGGTCCAGGAGCCGGCGCCGGCCCTGAAGAGCCGGACAAGGAGCGAGCCCGCCGCCACGAGCAGGCGCCCGGGACAGGGAAGCCCCGGCGCGCTGGGGCCTTGGGGAGGCGAGGTAGGAGGCAGGCGGCCCGGGCTGCGCGGGAGCAGGGATGGCCCAGGGCTGTGGCGTGGGAGTTGCGCAGGCGGGATTCGAAGAGGGCTCCCGGCGGGAGGCGTCAGTCCGGGGGCATACGCGAGAGATGGCTGTGCCCGCAGAGGGAGAGGACCAGGCTTCCTACAGCGCCGCCGCTCCCGGAGGAGACAGCCGTGGCCCGAAGCCCGGGGAGCGCCGGCAGGTGGACGGGAGCAGCGAGACCCTGTCTCAAAAAACCTAAAATAAAATCATAAAGTAAAATAACACGTTATGATGCTCCATTTGGTCCAGCCGCTTAGCGTGGCTGCTGACGAATGCAGACACAGCAAGGGAAGGGAAACACCTCCACACGCGGGGGAATTTATATGTGAGATTTGCTCCCAAGTCAGCAGGGGTAATAAGTGACGTTGCTCGGCTGGGCGCGGTGGCTCACGCCTGTAATCCCAGCACTTTGGGAGGCCGAGGCGGGTGGATCACCTGAGGTCAGGAGTTCGTAGACCAGCCTGACCAACATGGTGAAACCCCGTTTCTACTAAAAATATAAAAATTAGCCGGCGTGGTGTTGGGCGCCTGTAATCCCAGCTACTCGGGAGGCTGAGGCAAGAGAATTGCTTGAACCCAGGAAACGGAGGTTGCAGTGAGCCGATACAGTGCCACTGCACTCCAGCCTGGGCGACAGAGTGACTCCATTTAAAAAAAAAAAAAAAAAAAAAAGTTCCTCTATGATATGGAAAGATCTCTACAATCTCTTTTTTTTTTTTTTGACGGAGTCTTTCTCTGTCGCCCAGGCTGGAGTCCAATGGCGTGATCTCGGCTCACTGCAACCTCCGCCTCCCAGCTTCAAGAGATTATCCTGCCTCAGCCTCCCGAGTAGCTGGGACTACAGGCGCCTGCCACCATGCCCGGCTAACTTTTGTATTTTTTAGTAGAGACGGGATTTTGCCATGTTGGCCAGGCTGGTCTCGAACTCCTGACCTCAGGTGATCTGCCTGCCTTGGCCTCCCAAAGTGCTGGGATTACAGGTGTGAGCCATGGGGCCTGGCCTACAATCTACTTTTAAGTGAAAAAAGCAAGATGCAGAACAACATACATGGTATGCTGCTTTTTGGGTGGTAATGGGGAAAAATATTTGCTTATAGTTGCGAAAAGAAACATTGGAGAATACACAAGAAACTAATAGTGGTTCCTTGAAGGCAGGGAAATGGAGTGGGGATGGAGGTACAGGGTAGGCAGGGGACACAGGCCACAGGGCGTCTCAATGTCTGTTTTTTTAATGACAAAGGATAAAGATTAAAACAATACTTAGGAAAAAAGGAAAGAGAAAGTTCGCTGAAGTGGCCAGTCATGTGAGAACTCTTACCGGAAAGGGCAGAAAAGTGGAAGGAGGTAAGGGATAAAGGAAGAAGTTTTGAATTTTATTTATTTATTTATTTATTTATTTATTTATTTTTTTTTTTTGAGACGGAGTCTCGCTCTGTCGCCCAGGCTGGAGTGCAGTGGCGCAATCTCGGCTCACTGCAGGCTCCGCCTCCCGGGTTCACGCCATTCTCCTGCCTCAGCCTCTCCGAGTAGCTGGGACTACAGGCGCCCGCCACCACGCCCGGCTAATTTTTTGTATTTTTAGTAGAGACGGGGTTTCACCGTGGTCTCGATCTCCTGACCTCGTGATCCGCCCGCCTCGGCCTCCCAAAGTGCTGGGATTACAAGCGTGAGCCACCGCGCCCGGCCCAGAAGTTTTGAATTTTATTTTAGCCTAATCCATTGAATTGATAATTAGTGATTGGTAACATGGTTCAAAAGTTAAAAAGTTGCCCTCTCTCGTTTTCCAGCCACGGAGTTCCCTCCCCACAGGCAACCAAACCTCTTTTGATCTGTCCAGAAATATTTCATACATGTGAAAACGCATACTGTGTTCATGTGCATCCCATTTCCCTTCTCTTTACACCACGGGAGGAGAGGGTACAATCCTACTCCCTATTTTTCATACTCTTTTATACTCAGGACCCCATCTAAACCTAATGACCTCCCAAAGGCTGCAAAAGAGTGCCTTCGTTTGTGTGACTAGTATTCTGCTCAATGGATGGACCATGATTTTTTAGCTGGCCCCCTGCCCATGGACATTGAGCCTTTTCCAGTGCTTTGCTGTACTGAACAATACTCCAACAAATACCCTTATACCGAGGTCGTATTGCTTATGTGCAAGTTTATGGGGTAGAATTTCCAGAACTGCTGGGTCGAAACACTTACGTAATTATAATGTGGACAGCAGTGATCAAATTGCCATCTGAATTAGGTGTGTGCCCATTTATACCTTACCAGTAATGTAGTAGAGGGCGCTGTTGTCCCATAGCTCCCCCAGTAATGTATGTTTCAAAGTTATGGACTGCATGTTCGTGTCCCCCCAAAATTCATAGGAAATCTTACTATCTAATGCGATGATACTTGGAGACGGGACCTTTGGGAGGTCGTTGGGTTCAGGCGAGTTCATGAGGGTGGAGGGACTGATGTTCTTACAGGAAAAGGAGGAGACTGGAGCTTGCTGTCTTTGCAATGTGAGGGCACAACAAGAGGGCTGTCCCCACCAGACACCAAAGCTGCTGGCACCACTATCTTGGACATGCCATCCTTCCGAACTGGGAGACACATTTCTGTTGTTTAAGCCACCTGGTCTGGTATTTTGTAACAGCACCATGAACTAAGACACAAAGTGTTTATCTTTGCCAGTCTGATACCAAATGGTATCTTTATATTTTTTCTTATAAGTATTTTATTAAGGAAAGTTTTTTGTTGTTTTTTTTGTTTTGTTTTTGTTTTTGTTTTGAGACGGAGTCTCGCTCTGTCGCCCAGGCTGGAGTGCAGTGGTGCGATCTCAGCTCACTGCAAGCTCCACCTCCCGGGTTCATGCCATTCTCCTGCCTCAGCCTCCTAAGTAGCTGGGACTACAGGCGCCCGCCACCACGCGTGGCTAATTTTTTTGTATTTTTAGTAGAGACGGGGTTTCACCATGCTAGCCAGGATGGTCTCTATCTCCTGACCTCGTGATCCGCCTACCTCGGCCTCTCAAAGTGCCGGGATTACAGGTGTGAACCACCGTGCCCAGCCTACTGATTTTTGTATTTTTAGTAGAGATGGAGTTTCACCATCTTGGTCAGGCTGGTCTTGTACTCCTGACCTCGTGATCTGCCCACCTCGACCTCTCAAAGTGCTGGAGTTACAGGTGTGAGCCACCGTGCCCGGCCTCTTTTTTCTTTTTTTTTTTTTTTTTTGAGATGGAGTGTCACTCTCACCCAGGCTGGAGTGCAATGGCGCAATCTCGGTTCACTGCAACCTCCACCTCCCAGGTTCAAGTGATTTTCCTGCCTCAACCTCCCTAGTAGCTGGGATTATAGGCACATGCCCAGCTAATTTTTGTATTTTTAGTAGCGATTGGGTTTCGCCATTTTGGCCAGCCTGATCTCAAACTCCTGACCTCAGGTAATCTGCTCACCTCGGCCTCCCAAAGTGCTGGGATTACAGGCATGGCCACACCTGGCCAAAATGCACGACTCTTAACTGTAAATTCTGAAAATGGCTGCACCTGTGTAGCTCCCGGCCCAATAAAAATCTAAGCATGTCCATCACCCTAGAAGTTCCTTCGTGTCCCTCCCTCCCAGTCCCTGCTCGTGATCTTACCCTGAGGCAGCTGCTGGTCCCCTCTTTTTCTGCCATGGATGAGTTCTGCCTCTGCAAGGACTCACCGGTGGGCACTCTTGCAGCAGGCTTCTCTCCCTCAGCTCAGGGAGCTTCATCAACATCGGGTGCACCGCCAGCTCCTCTCTTTCATCCATGCATAAGATCCTGTTGTATGAATATTCTGCAGTTGGTCTATCCGTTCTCCTGTGGGTGGGCACAGGGGTTGAAGGAAGCTCCTATGAGCATTAGAGGACACATCCTTTGTGGTCACACCTTTCGCTTCTTTTCTGGATGACACCTGGGGGTAGAATCTTCAGGTCAAGTGGCAGGTGCGTGTTAACATGTTAACAGTGCTTGGTGTTGTCAGTCTTCAGAGCTGGTGTGTAGTGGTATCTTGTTGTGGGACTTTTTTGTTTGTCTTTTGTTTTGTGACAGGGTCTCTCTCTCTGTTACCCAGGCTGGAGTGCAGTGGCACAATCATGGCTCACTGCAGCCTTGATCCCCCAGGCTCAAGCAGTCTTCCCACTTCAGCCTCCCGAGTAGCTGGGACCACCAGTATGCACCACCACACCCAGCTAATTTTTTACTTTTTCTAGAGGCAGGGTCTCACTATGTTGGCCAGGCTGGTCTTGAACTCCTGGGCTCAAGCAATCCTCCCACCTGGGCCTCCCAAAGTGTTGGATTATAAGCATGAGCCACCATGACTGGCCTTGGGGTGTGTTTTGTTTTGTGTTTTTGTTGTTTTCGAGACACTGTCTCACTCTGTCATTCAGGCTGGAGTGCTGTAGCATGACCCCAGCTCACTGCAACCTCCACCTCCCAGGTTCAAGTGATTCTTCTGCCTCAGCCTCCCGAGTAGCTGGGATTATTACAGGTGCACGCCACCATGCCTGGCTAATTTTTGTATTTTTAGTAGAGACGGTGTTGGTCAGGCTGGTCTAAAACTCCTGAACACAGGTGGTCTGTCCACCTCGGCCTCCCCAAGTGCTGGGATTACAGATGTGAGCCACCGCGCCCAGCCTCTCGGTGGGTTTTGAGTTGCATTTCCCTGTGACTAATGATGCTGAGCACTTTTTCATGTGTTTATTAGCCATTTGTATAACTTCCTTTGTGAAAACTGTATCAAATCTGCTGCCACAAACACAGAGACCTCACCCGCCGCTGTTTGTTGTCAAGGACAGCCTCCTCTCCAGCTTCCGCCTGTCTTCACCCGCTCTCCAGTGCCTTCCAGGAGTTTTTTTTAACATGTCTGTTTTTGTTCAGTATCTATCTTTGTTATCCATGGGGGGGTCAGTCCACCCAGGCTGCTCCACCATTGCTCCCTGTGGGGCGAGTTTACTTGTTAAAATTATATTTACTATAGATGCTGTGGAGATGCTTGCCCTTTCTTTTCTGTGACCTGTGCAGTGAAGGGAATGTGTGGGTTCATCCAGGTTGGGTCTTGGGAAGTGGTTTGATAGAAAAGGAGGGGAGGGCTCGAGGCAGGGGCTTGGGGTCAATCTAATGATGGCCAAGGCGCTGAGTCGAGAGGCAGGCAGGAGAGGGCAGGAGACAGACTCATGAAGGTGGCAAGGTCAATAAGTGGAAAACCATGAAACGAAGGAATTACTGTATAGAGAAATTACCTGCTTGATTAGGTAAACAGGAAAATAGCAGCTTGTGTCATGAGTGAGGATCCTGAAGCTCAGATTCCAGTGGAGCCGCGGTCACTGGAGATGACCTGGGAAAGACCACAGACCCAGGAGTGAGGGGCTGGGGTGGGATGGGAGATGAAGGAGATGGGGTGCCCAAAGCTGCAGCCTTGAGCAAATACGGGGGAGACAGGGGTGGGTCGAGAGCCCTGCAGAGAGGAGGAGGGTGTGAGCCTCTGGAGAGCCGGGCCTGGGTAAGCGGGAAGGGGTCAGGGATGCTCCCACCTTCCTTCCTGACCTATTGGTGATGCAGGTGGATTTCTGCAGGGGAGCAGTGCATGGGACAGCAGCGGTGGCAGCCGAATGTCCAGGAGAACAAGCACAAAGGGGACCTGGACTGTCCCACACCCCGGTCTGCTCTGGGGATGCAGGGGTGGGGTGAGCAGCCAGGGAAGGGAGCTACTGGGAGGGCCTGGGCAATGCAGTCACCTGGGTTTTCTTGGTGGGTAAGGCTGTACCCCCTGACTGTACCCAAGTGTCCATGGGTGTACCTGGAATATTGTGGGACAAAAATGGAAACATCAACAAATTTTACTGATGAGAAAACTGCAGTGGCTGGTCCAGAACTGGCAGAGCCAGGATGGGATCTGGGCGTCTGGCTCCAGGCCAGTGTCCTTGGGCCTCCATGTTCTTCTGAAACATCAAGGGTTATGGACTGAATTCTGTCCCCAACCAAATTCATACATTGAGGTCCTAACCCCCAGTCCCTCAGAATGTGCCTGTATTTGGAGATAGAGCCTTTAAAGAGGTGATGAACGTAAAATAGGTCATTAAGGTGGGCCTTAATCCAATAGGACTTGTGTCCTTATAAGAAGAGGAGATGAGGGCCAGGCACCGTGGCTCACGCCTGTAATCCCAGCACTTTGGGAGGCCAAGGTGGGTGGATCACCTGAGGCCGGAAGTTCGAGACCAGCCTGACCAACATGGTGAAACCCTGTCTCTACTGAAAATACAAAATTAGCTGGGCATAGTGATGCATGCCTGTAATCCCAGCTACTTGGGAGGCTGAGGCAGGAGAATCGCTGGAACCCGGGAGATGGAGGTTGCGATGAGCCAAGATCACGCCATTGCACTCCAGCCTGGACAACAAGACCGTTTCAAAAAAAAAAAAAAAGAAAGAAAAAGAAGAAGAGGAGATTAGGACACACACAGAGGGAAGACCACGTGAGGCTGCAGGGAGAAGACCGCCCTTTGCAAGCTGAGGAGATAGGGCTCAGAAGGAAGCAACCCTGCAGATACCTTGAGACCTGTGAGACAGTAAGTGTCTGTTGTTCAAGCCACCTTGTCTCTGTCTGTGGTACCTTATTATGACAGCCAGAGCCAACTACTACAGCCAATAAAGAAACAAAAAACAGACCCCAGCGTCTGCTTCAGAAAGCAAAGAAAGGGATGTCTTGGGCTGGGCGCGGTGGCTCATGCCTGTAATCCCAGCATTTTGGGAGGCCGAGGAGGGCAGATCACGAGGTCAGGAGATCGAGACCATCCTGATTAACATGGTGAAACCCCGTATCTACTAAAAATACAAAAAAAATTAGCCGGGCGTGGTGGTGGGCGCCTGTAGTCCCAGCTACTCGGGAAGCTGAGGCAGGAGAATGGCGTGAACCTGGGAGGCGGAGCTTGCAGTGAGCTGAGATGGCACCACTGCACTCCAGCCTGGGTAACAGAATGAGACTCCGTCTCAAAAAAAAAAAAAAAAAGAAAGAAAGAAAGGGATGTCTTGACTTCAGACTCAGACTTCTGCTAAAATTAGTGAAAACAAAACCAGGAGGGTTCCACAGAGGGAGGTGAGTCCCTGGCTCTCCCCCAGATCCACTGCCGCCTCCGATACCAGGGCTATAGCTGGGCCAGCAGCAGCCTTGGTGCTCAATCATTTCTACCTGGCAGGGGACAGTCCTCCGTGGCCTGGGACCTTTCTGAATGGCCATCCTCTCCGCCTCAGCCACAGGCTCTGGCACAGGCTCGAGGCAGCATTTTCTGCTGCTGCCAGCCCGTGTTGGGAGCGGCCCGGCCCTCCAGGCTGCTGTCCCTGGACTCATCACTGCTGTGGTGTTCCCCACCATCCTCTGCAACAGCTGGAGGTGAGGGGGTGTGGAGGGAAAGCGGGAGGGGGAGGGGAGCAAGAGGCTGCCCGGAGCAGAGGAACAGAGCCAGGCCAGGGCCGAATTGCAAAGGTCCACAAACCAGCAATGCCCCAAGCACACCTGGTGCCCTGGGGAACCTGGGGGTGCTCTGTACGGCCTTGTTGTCAAAGGCTCCTCACCCTGGGTTCCCTTCTGACCTGGCAATGGCCCCAGAGGAAGGCAGGCAGGCGTTGCATTTGTCAGCAGCAACGCTGCCAGCACTTAGTGTGGATGTTACCCTATTCACCCATCAACGGTTGTCTGCCATTCCCATTTCACAGGCGAGAATGCTGAGGCTGAAGAAAGGAAGTAACATGGTCACGAGCACAGGACAGGTGGCTGACAGGACAGGCACTGGTGGCCCTGTGTGCCATGGAATTCCTGGGACTTGCAGGGGCGGCCTTCCTTCTGTGCTGTGTGTTCAGGGTGCCAGTGGGTGTGTGTGCAGAGAGGTACAGACCTACTTTCACGGAGATGCAGACTTTTCTTCTTGTGTATATGGAAGGGTAGTGGCGAGAGGGAGGAGGTGCAGGGAAACAGAAAATAGCCTGGAACTAGCCAGGCTCCATGGCTCATGCCTAGAATCCTAGCTACTCAGGAGGCTGAGTGGGGAGGGTCACTTCAGTCCAGGAGTTCAAGACCAGCCTGGGCAACAAAAGACCGTGTCTCAAAAAATAAAAATAAAAATTCTGGAACTTGAGGGCTACAGAAAAGGGAAGTGCAGATACTGAAGCTCCACCGAGTGAGGAGGGCAGATATTACCCCTTTCTCCAACCACTTCTCAGCTTGAACATAATCAAGCCCTACTTCCTCAGCCTGGAAGCCGACCTAGAGTTGGCTCAATTTCTTTAGGGATCTTCCATAAAGGTGGTGGTGGTGGTGAAGGTGGAGGTGATGGTGATGGTGAAGATGGAGGTAGAGATGAAGGTGATGATGGTGGAGGTAATGGTGATGGAAGTGGAAGCAATGGTGCTGGAGGTGGAGGTGATGGTGATAGAGGTGGAGGCTATGGTGGGGGTGGAAGTGATGGTGGAGGTGGTGGAGGTAGAG
>NW_026652291.1:851136-1010981 GCF_009828535.3 Hylobates moloch
CGCGCCCTCCCCGCCCAGGCCCGCTCGGCCACTTCCGCGCCGGAGGCCGCGGCCCGGCTAGGCCCGCGCTCGCGCCCGGACGCGGCGGCCCGGTGAGTCCCCGCCCGCCGTGGCCGCCCGGGCCTGGATTTCCTCCTCGCGGGCCGGGCCGCTTTGTTCGCGGCCGGTCGGGCCGGTGCGCGAGCCGCGGCGCCGCCAGAATGGAGGAGCGGGAGCAGGAAGTGGCCGAGCGGGCCTGGGCGGGGAGGGCGCGGGGCGCGCGGGCCGGGCCAAGGGAGGGCGGCCCCACGCCGGGCGCCGGGGGTGCAGGCTGCCGGCCCCAGCCTCGCCCATGACCTTGGGGAGGCCGCTCCGCCGGGCGAGGCCGGGGCCCGGAAGAAGGGAGGCTGCCGGGCCTGGAGCTGGGGCTCGGGGTACCCCTGCGGGCCGTGGGGCTCCCCGGGCGCTGGGCCAGCGAGGCAGCCGGCGGAGGTGCCCCGGGGTTGGAGAAAGACTCGCCGCGGCCGGCCTTCAAGTTTGTGGGAGGGCCCCGGAAGGAGACTTCATTTCCCACGGACAAAAAGTTGTACGTGGTGGCGGGGTACCCAGGCTAGCCACAAAGGACTGTGACCCTCCTGGGCCCCGGAACTGCTTCCTGTCTTGGGTGGGCCCTGGAGGTCCTGCCCGCCCATCCCAGAGGCCAAGGCTTGGAGGGCAGCTGGGGCTTGCCCCTTAGATTGAGTATCCTGGGGCGCTAGCGAGCTTGGTCCTGTCCGGACGGCCTCTGAGTGCTGCTGTGGTGAGCGGATGGGCTCGGGCCCCTGCTCTGTAGCCAGAGGCCGCCCCACATTCACTCCTGGGTCTCTCGGCCTTGCTCCAGGTGGCCACTTCTTGACTGCTTTGCGTCCCTCATCCAAGCAAAGGGCGGCGTGCATTGGTGGGGTCCGGTTCCCTCTCCCCGGAGCTGTGTAGACTTCTCATACACCAGGGTTCTGGAGGCAGATGGAGGAGCCCTTTTGAAACCCAGAGTATTCTTTTTTTTTAAGTTGTGACTTAAATAATAATAGTAGCAAGAATATGTGCTTATGGTAAAGGCAGGCGGCAGGTACAGAGGCTGTGGGAAGTTGGGGTCCCTCCGCCCCCACAGGCAGCCCTGTGCTGGCCTGGTGTATACGTTTCTGTGCAGACGTACACCACCCCGTGTGTGCACAGATGTATTTTTACACATGGCTCTGGACAGCTGTCTGACTCTGTCAGCAGCAGGCCTTGGAGGGGCTCAGGCCCGTGTGGGGGTGGGGGGACGTCCAGAGGTCTTTGAGTCCAGCCCTCTGCCTCCAGGCCACGCCCACTCAGTGTCGTCAGAGCCCCCTGTGCCTGAGGCGTGCGCGGCTCGGAGCCCTGCCCTGCGGTGCCTTCCTCGAGTCTGGCCTGCTTTCCATCCTGCTGAGTACTTGGGGCATTTCCCTCTTTGGGCAAGGTGTGGTATTCCCTGTCCTGGCATTAGACACAAGGCAATGGGCCTTCCTGCCATTCTAAATGTAGCTTAAGACAGTCAGTGCAAAGCAACCCTCTGTGGGTGTCCAGCCCTTGCCTCAGGAGGCCAGAAAGGTGGCCTGGCGGGAGAGCATCTAGGCTGGCTGTGGAAAGACACATGTTGGCATCCACTCCACAGAGGTCGCCAGGGGTCTCTGCCTGGCCTGGAGGTACCAGAGAGGACCCTCCTCCCCTCAGGAAGGCCCATCTGGAAGGATAGCCGAGGACTGCTCGCAGGAAGAGCGTGCCAAGTGCTCTTTCTCGGGATGACTGGAGTTGGTGATGTGGGAACTGGATTTTGAGGGATGCCTAGGAGTTCATCCATTAGAGGGGAAATGAGGGAGCCATGCAGGATCAATGGATAAAGTGTGCTCAGGTGAGGGTTGGCTGGTGGGCCACTGCAGGGCGGGGGCCTGTCCAGTGCTCCCCCACTTACTTGCTGCCTCCCGACTGCTGTAATTACGGGTCTGTAACCACCCTGGACTGGGTGCTCCTCACTGACGGACTCGTCTGAACCTCTCTTTGTCTCCAACACCCAGCACTGGGCCTGGCAAAACCTGAGACGCCCGGTACATGTTGGCCAAATGAATGAACCAGATTCAGACCGGCAGGGGCGCTGTGGTTTAGGAGGGGCCTGGGGTTTCTCCCAGGAGGTTTTTGGGCTTGTCCTGGAGGGCTCTGGACTCCCGTTTGCGCCAGTGGCCTGCATCCTGGTCCTGTCTTCATGTTTGAATTTCTTTGCTTTCCTAGTCTGGGGAGCAGGGAGGAGCCCTGTGCCCTGTCCCAGGATCCACGGGTAGGAACACCATGGACAGGGAGAGCAAATGGGGCCATCTGTCACCAGGGGCTTAGGGGACGAGCCAGCCTGGGTCAAAGAAGTCAAATGGGCTGCCTGGAGGAGGCAACCTGTCAGCTGGTGCATCAGGTTAGGGAGGCTGGGAAGGCCTTTTGGGGATGGGGGTGATTTGTCCAAAGGCTGGGGGAGGTGGGAATGGGGCGGTGAGCAAGGCAGCAGCTCTCAGGGCCGGGCTGTTGGGCGTGGTGGTGGCAGGGGCTGGGGGCTCTAAGCCTAGAATGGGGAGAGGCCCAGGTCCAGGGAACTGTGTTCAATTACATGGATTTTACACTTGGCAGCCGTGAGTGTTTTGGGGAGAGGTAAGGCAGGCCGGCAGATGGGGGTCAGAGAGCCTAGAGGGATGGCAGCCCACCTGGGAAGGCAGGTGTGGGTGGAGCCCCCGGGCATGTGCAGTGGGTCTCTGGCTCACCCGGGGTGAGGAGCTGCCGTTAGCCGGGCATGGCCTCACACTCAGCTTCCTTTGCTTCTCCCAGAGGCTGTGGCCAGGCCAGCTGGGCTCGGGGAGCGCCAGCCTGAGAGGAGAGCGTGAGGGTCGCCGGAGCCTCGGGCACCATGAGCGACGTGGCTATTGTGAAGGAGGGCTGGCTGCACAAACGAGGTTAGTACCCGCTGCCGGGGCTGGGCCTGGGGAGGGAGGGACGGGGCTAGCCCCAGGGTCTGTGAGTGCCGGTGCCCTGCTGGGTGGGAGAGGCTGCCCTCCCTGGGGCTCCTGGGCTGGCCTAGGGTGAGTGTCCGGGGCCCCATGTCTTCCCATGGCGTGGAGGGCACGGCCTCAGGGAGGCCGGGAGGATGAGGCCCCGAGCAGGGCCGGCCATCTGAGTGGCTTCCTGGCGTGGGCCCTGGCAGGCGGGGGAGCTGCTGCCAGCCTCTCTCCTGGCTTTCCTGGAAGGCGGCGAGGACACTGGGCTGTTCCAGTGTCTGGCACGCTGGCAGCCCAGGGCACTGCCCAAGGGCTCCTGAGGGCAGGGCAGGGCTGCTTGGCTTGGCCTGGTGCCTGCTTCAGGCCTGAGCTTTGGGGGTGGGGGGAATCCATACCGCCTGGGCACAGGGCATGTTTGCCTTGGAGCTGCAGAGCTGGCTGAGCCGAGGTCCCCAGCCCCTGTGTCCCCCTCCTCACTCATTTGGCCCTGCAGCCTATGGAGGGGGTGCTGCCCGAGGGGCCTGGCCAGCAGCTGGGTGGGATGGGAGCTGGGGACATAGCCCCATCCCTTCCAACCCTGCGCAGGCCCGTCTGCCTCACCCACCCTCCATTGCTCAGGGGGGTGCGGTGGAAGCTGCGTGGCTGTTTTGCTCCTCTGTCCCGCTGGGGTGGGCTTCCTGTTCAGGTCCAGGTCCTCTGGCCCAGTCACTCTCTTCTGCCCCAGGTGGAATCGGTCCGCCCTCTCCTGACTTCTTTTTCCAGACTTGTTCCCTCCTAAGTTCTAGTGATCTCATGCCAGCAGCACCTCCGCTTTACGTACACCCTCTAGCAGATGGGTTTCACATCTGGTAGTGGGAAGACCCCAAACACAGCTGGAGCAGACAGGGAGGTGTGGCAAAAGTGGGTGTCACAAGATGGGGCATTGTGGGATGTATAGGAGCTCACAGAAGAGCAGGCCTGAGGGACCGCAGGAGCCTGGGGGTGGGGTGCAGGAGTGACCGAGATGAGATGCTGGCGGATCAGGGGTGTGGCTGGCTGTGTGTTTGGAGCGTTCGAGTGGGCAGCTACCAGTGATGGCACGCGGGGCCTCGAGATGAAGACAAGGAGGCTGCAGAGGCCTGTGGTCCTTGGGGAGCTTCTGGCCCAGCTTCCTCCGAAGGCCTCCTGCCCCATCCTGCCTTTTCCAGCCCCTCCCCGTGTGCTGTCCCCTGCTTGTTCCCCAGGAGTCCTGCCACCTGTGCCTGGAGGTGCTCTGTCACCTCACCTCGCAGCCTTCTTTGGTGTCAGGGACCCCCCGCCCTGACCCTGGCCCTGTTCCTCTCTGTGTCACACACAGTCTGCTGCCTGGGGCTGCTGCTGCTTTATCCTTGGCAAATGTTTGTTTGTTGATAGACTGTTGGATTTAGGGCTGACCCAGGAGATGCCAGGTCCTTGACCGCCCAGGGGCCCAGGCCCCAGTTACTGGGGCACCCATCAGCCAGCTGGGCCCAGGCAGGAGTGCTCCCCCGAGGCCAGGGTGATTTTCAGGTTGCTGCTGCTGTCGTGCCTTCAGGAGGGGCCTGGCAGGGACAGGACATCTGGCCCAGTGGGGCGTGCAGAGAGCTGAGTTTGAACCCTGGTTAGCCACTCCATCACCATGTTCCTTTCCAAGGGCAAGTTCATTGAGCTCGTTGGGCCTCAGTTTCCCCATCTACACCAGGGAGCGGTGGTGGGAGAGAGAGCTGGTGGAGTGGAGAATGGCTTGTGGGGGGCCCTGAGTTGGGGTCCAGCCAGCCTCAGCAGCCTCCGGGCTCTGTCGCCTGGCCCCTAGCCTCAGGCCAGGAGAGAGGGTCCTGTACCTCTACCCCCGGCAATTCCTCCTCCATCCCCAGTGTAGTGGGCGCTGAGGACGGGAGGTGGCATGGATATGACATATGCCCTTGGCAGACATAGTCCCTCTTGTTGCCGAGAGCAGGTGGGCGTCCACCCGCATGGCCGGCCCCTGCTTGCAGAGGAAAGCCTGTCCTCCAGGGCCTGCCGCATTTCCGCACTCCCGTCCCCGGGGTCCCCTGTGTGTTGCAGATGTGCTCTGCCACCCTGCTGGCAGGGCCAGCCCCACCTGCAACACTGGTTGGAAGTACCAGCTGCCTTCCTGTCCCTAGCAGGGCTGTGCTGGGCTGACCCCACCCCTGCTTCACAGTGCTCAGGCCTGGCTGGGAGTGGGGAGGGAGGGACGCAGTGACTGTCCTCCAGGACCGGCCGCAGCCCCTTGCAGACGCCCTGTGCCACTCCCCGCCCTTCCTTCCTCCTGCAGGTGAGGGTGCTGTCCTGGAGGCTGGCCCGCACCTGTCCCCTTTGCCAGAACTCCCCACGGCCATGGCCTGGGGCACTTTGGTTCTCAGCTGAACCCCCAGGTGACAATCCCACCACGGCTACTTGGGCTGGCCACACATGGCATGATGGTGCCTTCTGGGGTGATGTGGTCATTGAGATGAGAGGGGATGGGTATGCCCTGTGTGTGAGGGGTGGGGTGGCAGTGTCTGCAGACCCAGGCCCAGGCTCCTGCTCCTTGGGAGGTGAGCGTCATCTCTGGGAAGTGGCCCAGGCTGCTTTCTGTTGTTCTGATATGTGTGCTCTGAGTCAGAGGAGCTTCAGGGACAGAAGGGACTGGGCATGGGGACACAGGAGTTCCGGCTGCAGGCCTGTGTGGACCAGTGGCTGGACCCAGGCAAGGTCTCTGGGACTCCACATCTAACAGGGAGAGGGTTCCTGGAGGGTGAGCTTAGGCTGTTAAGGGTAGGAGCTAGTGAAGAGGCTGGTGGGGCCTATAGGGACAGGGGGCCAGATGTCCCCTACTGTTTCGGCTGTCTCACTGGATAAGCAGCCACAGCTCAGCTGTGGCCATCGGTGGCCTTGGTGGGCTCAGTGTTGCTCAGACGTTTGCATTTTTAAAGATTTGTTCTGTTGTGTGAAGTCTCCTGATTTTTGAAGGTTGACAATTTTGAAAACAACCCTGGGCCAGGGTGCAGGTCTGGCTGAACTCGGCCTCCAGCCTGCAGTTTTCCTTCCTTTGAGAGCTCCGTGCCAGGCTTTGGCCAGAGGCCATGCAGCTCTTTTGAGGTACTTTCCCCCAATAGCTTGCTCACCTTGCCCGCTACCCCAGTGCTCCTGGGGCCGTGCACCAGCCTGGCTGCAGCCTAGCCCCGTGGAGAGCTGCCCTGGTGCAGCCCCGGCCTGGGGCCTGTCCTTATCCACTCGTGGCTGTCTTCTTGAGTGTCCCCCCCGTCCACTTGGCTGGACCAAGTGAGTCAGGAGAGGGCCGAGCTGGGTGGCCGGGATGCTGGGACCCAGGATGAGGTGCTCTGGGCTCTCGAGAAATGGCTGGGCCTAGGCCAGGAGTGGGTGCTGGCCGCAGGGGCACCACCTGGACTCCCTCAGGCTGGTCGCTGTCTGAGAGGGACCGGGGAAGAGCCGCAGGCCTGGCTGCCTTCAGCAGGCTGTGACCCAGCAGGCCAAGCCCGAGTGGGCGGGGATTGAGGGAAGCTGCCTGTGGCGCATGGGTCTACGCGGCAGATGCTCCTGAGTGTGCGTGGGCAGCGTGTCCAAGCCACGGATCTGGGTGCCTGGCCGGCCCTGGGTGACATGGGACCATGTGTCCATGCAGCTCATGGAGGGTCCAGTCTCCGGACATCTGAGTCCTTGCCATGCCCCACCGCAGGCCCATGCCTGGCATAGACCCCCCGCCCCAGTCCAGGCCTCAGGGCAGCCCCCTCACCACTCCTGCTGAGTTAGCCCCAGGAGTCCCGGTGGGGAGTATGGAGGCTGGTCTCTGACCCCAAGCAGGTGCCCAGGCTGGGCCTCCTTCCCACCCCCTCTCCCCGCCTTGAGGTCCTGGCACTGGCTGTCCCTGCGGGGGCACCGAGGCAGGGAGAGAGTGGTTCTACCCCAGTGTGTTACTTCGCGTGGGTGAGTGACACAGACCCTCACTGCATCCCCAGCTGCTGCTCAGCCATCCAGCTGGTCCTGGGGTCCCTGCGTGAGGTGGGGGACCTCAGAGGGTACAGCCCACTCCCCTTCATCCTGGAGGAGGCCTTGGCTTTGCTGAGTAAACACCCTTGAGAAGGTCTGTGGGGGCTCCAAGCCCACTCCAGAGAGCAGCTGCTGAGGAGCGCCCCGCAGGGCTCATTGTTTTGTGCAAATGGAGGCTGCTCATTACCCGCCAGGATGAGGGGCCCAGCAGGACCCTGAGGGAGGGAGCCGGCAGACTCTCCCCTCAGCCTGTGGGAACCTTTGGGCTCCAGGCCAGGGCTGCCTGTGCCTCCTGGGCCTCAGTTTCCCAGGCTGTCAGGTGAGGGTCAACCCCAGACTGCGTCTGGGTGGCTTCAGTGTGAGTCCCGCGGGCCCTGGGCTGGTTAGTGCCAAGCCCCGCCTCCCCTGGGGGAGCACTGAGGGTCTGGAACGGCCCCCGTGGGCAGGCCAGGGACAGAGATTGGGAGGCAAGTGTGCTGGCTGCTGGTGGGAGGGCTGGGCAGAGAGTGGGGGTCCCAACAGCCCTGGGCCTACCCGGGAGAGGGGCAGGAGGCACAGTCTGGTGGAGGTCATGGCACGGCTGTGGTGGAGGCCGCCAGCATTGGGGAGGTTCCTGTTTTGGGAGCTGGTTGAATTCTCACTTCAAAAACAACAAAAGAGGAAGCCGAGGTGGCCTTGAGTGGGGGTGAGGGGTCACTGCTGGCCCCAGCCCTGGACCTCAGCCCCACGCCTGGTGGCTCCTGAGTGGACAGCTCTTCTTCCTGTCTGTTTCTTGGTCACGGGCCCTCTCTGGGCAGGGATGTCCTGTGGGGGGCTGGACTCCAGGAAGGGAAACTGAGGCCCAGGAGAGTGGACAGAATGTGGGTGGAATAGTTCCCGCACTGGGGCTGAGACCCCTGCACACCTTCCACTCTCGGAGCAGCCTGGCTGGGTTGCATCGGGCCGGGTTCCTAGAAGTCCTGCAGGAGGCTGAGTGGAGGGAACTGGCGGGGCCCCTGTTGGCATCCCCTCTGCCTGGGCACACCCGGCCCGGCTTGGGGCCAGCACCCCACCCTCGGGCCCTCCCATAGCTGAGACTGGCGGCTGTGGCTCTGGGCCTGCTCCCCAGGCCACCCTGGGTGGGCAGATGCCTGCTGCTTCTGTCTGCTTGGACCACTGTGCCCATGGCCTCAGGAGAATGTTCCCCCAGGGGCTCCGGGCAGGTTGGCAGAGGGCCCTGGGGCTCCAGGCCAGGATGGGGCTGTTGGGCGAACCCCAGGCCCCTCGCTTCCTCATCCCCGCGGGAGTTCCCTTCCCTGCCATGCCGCCCTTTAGGTGCGTTTTCCTTGAACCTTAAGGAATGACAGGTTTGGATTTCAGAAACACTGGAATTGAGGGGGTTGGGAGTTCATTGGTGACTCTACTGCCAATGTTGGGGGCTTTGGGGTGGGATCCTTGGGGTGCTGTGTTTGGGCTCACACCCCCCCCCAGGCGGGCCCGGTGACCGCAGACCCCACTCATATCCTGTAACCTGGCGGGCCCACCTGCCCAGGCCTTCAGCTGGTTGTCCAGCTCAGGGGTGGAGACACCCCCTGGGCAGGCCTGGCGGGGAGGTGGCTGCTCCCTGGGCCTGGAGAATGCAGAGAGGCCCTTCGGCTGGCCAGGGACTGGCTGGCTTCCCCACAGACTGGGGCCAGGGGCACAGCAGCCAGGTGTAGGGCGCGGGGATGCTGAGCTGCACAAGCTTGGTGGGGTGTGGGGTGAGGCCATGGGGGGGTCAGGACCACAGTATCCCCGCAGGCCAGGGGATCAGGAGGAGCACGTAGCTCCAAGTTGGGGCAGAAACAAGAGCAGGCCGACGGTGGGGAGGTGGAAGGCCCCTCTCTGGCGGGTGCTTCCCATGGTCGGTGTGGAGGACGAGGTCCCTACTGCCTGGTTCCAGTTCCCCCCAGCCATGCAGGGCACTTTTCCTGGGGTGTCAGGGATTGAGAGGCCAGCACTGGAGCCCTTCAATCACCAGGGGCCCTGCCCAAGAGAGACGGGAGGAGGGAGGGGCCGTGGGCATGGCTGCGTGCCCCCGGCCGAGCCCCGGAAGGAGCCTGTGCCCGTGCCCACTTCCTTTCCCAAGGGCAGTGTCTAGGCATGGGACACTGTGGCCAGCCCTCCCTCGCAGCAGGCACTGTGTGCCGTCCCCATGCCCAGCCTCCTCCCACGCAGGGATCGAGGGTGAGGGCCCTGGGAACCCACTGGGTGGAGGGCACCTGGCAAAGCCTACTGCAAGTTATGGGGAGAGTGGGCGGGGGCAGAGTAGGAGGTGCCAGGGAGGGGCTGCAGCCTCATCTGCAGGGGTCCTGAGTAGGCAGGGTGGGCCGTGACATGGGTGGGGCTTGCTTGGGGCAGACCAAAAATGAGGTGGGGGACAGGGACAGGGACAGGGCCAGATCCACAGGGTCTTGGGATGTGCTCCTGCTGGGCTCTGTGATGGATGCGTGTGTGGCAGGTGGGGTGCCTTTGCCGGCCCGAGGGGTGGGTGACGGGCAGTGCCTGTTGGGGAGGACATCTAGGCTCAGGTGGTCTGTCAGGGGCAGCACCAGGGAGGCCCAGTACCCCACCCAGCAGAGCCCCAGGAGAATGGAAAGCTGAGACCCAGGTGCTGCCCTGGAGTGGCAGGAAGAGGGGCCCCAGTGCCTCCAGCTGTGCCTCAGCGAGGTGGACGGGGTCATGGTGGTGCCCCCTGCCCGCACCCATATTCCTCCCGGTGTGTGTGTGTCGGGCTGAGGCCTGCTCAATGGTGGAGCAGAAGGAGGTGAAGAATTTGCAATTTGTGTCAAGTTACAACCCCTGCCTTGGCGGCAGGACCCGAGGTCTCTGGTCATGATCTGCCTCTGAGGGTCACCTCCCCTAAGTCTCACTTTCCCCAGGGAGCCGATGGGCATGATGAGCCCTGCCCGCCCTGCCTGCCAGGTGGGCTTTCTGGGAGAGCAGAATGGGTCCTGGGCTGGGAGAGGCCCAGGCAGGTGGAGCGCCAGCCCTCTGCCTGGCGGGAACAGACACCTCTCCTTGTGCAGACCGGCCGCTTGTGCCCCCTCAGAAGGGCTTGTGCTGGGAGGAGCAGTGGATGTGTTTCACCCACAGACTTGGGGGCTCCAGCTGAGCAGGGTCAGCTGGTCTCCGTTGTGTGGCCCCTCCCCTGCCCCCACCCCAGCCTCGTTGTTTACAGGGTTCGAGGGCTGCTGGTAAAGGGGTGTGTGCTCCCAGGCCCGGGCAGAGGCCTGGCAGGCGGGGAGGGTGGGTTGCGGGCCCCTCATGGGCTGCCGTCAGCGGAGCCGTCTGCTCAATGTGCTGGAGAAGGTAAATGGGCCCCCGGCAGCTGTCGGGGCGATGGATGTGTCGGCAGTGGGGACCACGGTGGCCGCTATCAGCTGGCGCCTGCTCCCAGGGCCTGCTGGGCTCACTTCACTGTGGAGAAGCAGCTCGGTGCCGCCTGGCACCCTGCCAGCCGCTGCCACCACCGTCTCTGCGAAGTGTTTATCCAGCAGTTTCCTGAGAACTGGGGACTTTGAGAGAATGTTCACAGAGCTGAGGACGTGGTGGCCTAGAGGGGCTGACACACCTGGTGGCTCAGGAGGTCGTCAGTCCTGGGACGTGGAGAGCCCACCAGCTGGCCCTCAAGGGCCCACCCAGTCCTGCCCATGGCACGTGGGTCCTGGCCCCCATGTCTAAGTGGGTGCTGCTTTGGGGGGCCTGACCCACAGTGTGGCCTGGGACACATGTGTGCGAGGCGTGGAGAGGGTGGGCTGCCTGTGACTGTCCGTATGGTCCCCGTGGTGGTGGTGTGGGTTGGGGGAGACCAGGCAGGAGCAGCTTCCTCTCAGAATCCCGGTATTTGGTCCAGGAGGACTTCTGGGACGGAATCCTCTTTCCTTGGGGGTGCTCCAGCCCCTTCCTGGGGATGAGCAGGGTTGGGGATGGAAGGTCACTCCTGCCGGAGGGCCACCCGGGACGTCGGGATGCCAAAGGGACCAGGGCTGGGGGTGTGTGGGGTCCAGGAGGTGTAGGAGGAGTCGAGGGAGCCTGGTTTCCACTGTCCCCCGGGCAGGGCACAGGAGTCTGGCCAACTGCCTACCCCCCACCGAGGGCAGCCACCTCCCATGAGTGGAGCCCTGGGCCATGGATGGGCTGTCTGGTGGGGAGGGTTATGGGTTTCCTCAGGCACAGGAGCCCCTTCCCTTGTGGCTCCACAGGACCTGGTCTTGGATAGGTGCAGTGCCACAGGATTAAGGGTCAGGGTGGCTCCCACCAGGCCCAGGGCTGGCCTTGAGAGAACCCTGAAGGATGGGACCGGAGCTGCTGCCTCCCACTGCTCAGGGGACCAGCAGGAGGGTGGGACTGGAGCTGCTGCCTCCCCGCTGCCGAGGGAACCCGCCATGGGGCAGTGGGGGGGGGACCAGTCCCCAGTGCCGTCCTCCACTCGGTCCCCCACTCAGGTCGTCTGGCAGTGGTGTGGGGTCCCCCATCCGGACTTGCTGACCTTTCTGAAGGGGCACTGAGCCCTCTTTGCTGCCAGACCCTGAGGCCCAGGCCGGGGTTGCAACCGGACCCTGCCTGCTCCAGGTCCCAGGTCTGAAGCATGTGCAGTGGTTGAGGACTTGGGGGTTCTCGAGCCAAGCACGGGGGTGTGAGAGTTACGGACTGAATGCCGGGCGGTCTCCACTGTCCTTGGGAGTGGCTGCTGGCAGGAGATGACTCTGGCTGTGTGTGGGGTGGGGCGTGTCCTGGGCTCCCCATTTGTTGCCTGCCTGTACCCGTCTGGAGTGAGGGCCTGGCATGGCAACCTGGGGGTCTGTGCCCACTCTGTGTTTGGTGCCCTCAGCTGTGCAGGCAGGTGGGTGGGGTGGGGTGGGGGGGACACCAGCTGGCCAATGGTGGGGAGGTGGAAGGCCCTCTCTGGCGGGTGCTTCCCATGGTTGGTGTGGAGGACGAGATCCCTACTGCCAGTTCCCCCCAGCAGTGCAGGGCACTTTTCCTGGGGTGTCAGGGACTGAGAGGCCACCCTCCAAGTGGACTACTCCTGCCTCGAGTGGGGGGCATCTGAGGACCACAGCAGGGTGGGGAACGCAAGAAAGTCCTGGATGACAGGTTCCCATTCCCCTGGGGACCCTCAGGATAGCGAAGGAGAAGACTCCATGTGGGTTGGTCTCTTTGTGTGAGGGGTCTGGGGGGGCAGCCCTGGCTGATGTGTCTGTGCTCCCACCCTCCTGAGGGACCCGGAGTAGGCAGGTGCCGGCCTGCGGGCATCCCGTGGCCATGAGGACAGTGATGCTGGGCCCCGGGTGGCTGTCTCCTCCACCTGCCCCGTCCTGTGTCACCCCAGTCCTGGATCAGGGAATAGTGGGGCCCTGTGGCATCTGCTGTCGGGGCGGCCGCCACCCAACATCCTGTCTGGGCTGAACTCGCTAAGATGCAAGCCACGGCCCTGGCTGCAGCTGGCACCCCCCAAGTGATGCTCTAGCTGACCCTCTAGCGAGAGATGAAGAGAGAGAACGGTGTGTCTCTGGACCCCCTACCCCGGGTCCCTGGGGATCCTGCTCCTCCCCTGGAGGGGTCTGTGTGCTGGGCTAGGCTGCCGAAGACAAAGGCCAAGTGAGGCCCCTTCACTCACACCTGTCTCCTGGGCCAGGCCCTGATCCCCATCTGTTCCCTGGGTCTGTGGGGCCAGGCGAGGGGAAGGCACTGAAAGCCCAGGGCCCATTTGGGCCTCTGCCCACCCCAGGACTCCCCAGGAGTGCTCGGGGCTGGGCACCTGTCCTCTCTCACCCCCCCACGCCTGGTAAGCGCCGCCCCTGGGCCTGCCCCTCCTGCACCCCCAGATCCAGCTCCCAGAACCCCCCAGATGCAGCTCCCAGAACCTAGGGCTGGGCAGGAGTAGACTGGCAGCAGGGTCAGGGGCAAGGCTGGGGCTGGGCACGGGAGCTTTGTGCTCGGGGGCAGCACGGGGCCATGCTGGGCACGGTGGGGGCTGGCAGCAGTTGGTGGATCAAGATGGGTTTCAGGGGTGCCGGGCCTGGGCGCTCATCAGTCTTCCCGCTCAGTTAGCGTCCCGGGGAGTGGCAGCTGGCAGGATGGGAGGCACTCCATCAGGGGCCGACAGCTCCAGACTGGCACGCAGGCGGGTGGGCGCGAGCGGCGGGGTGGCCCGGGATGGGGCACGGGTGGGGTGGGCTGCATGCAGCCCCCTGAGCCTGCTCTACTCTCACTGAGAGCACCTGCCTGCCCCCTGCACCTGCAGGGGCCCTGTGGCTGGGGGAAGGGACCTAGGAGGTGGGGTGGAGCTGCGTGGCACGTATGTGTGTGTGTGTGTGCACACTCGGGGGTGTGCGTGTGAGATCCCAGGTCAGGGACAGGAGCCGGCGCCCAAGGGTGGCAGGACCACGCCTGCCCGGCAGCCCACTGGCAGGGGCATGGAGGGCTTGCGGAGTGGGTGGGGTCCCCTGATGAGTGCTCTTGGGCACAGGGGCAGATTCTGGGCCCTGGATCGTCCTCCCTGCAACTGGGTGTCGGCCATCCTCCAGAGGTGTCAGGCAGCTATGAGTGGGCTGTGGCTGTCCCCTTCCTGGTCCACCCCAGACCTGACAACAGCCTCTCCCCACACTCAGGCCCTGCTGGCTGGGGTGTCCTCACCCTCCACTAGCAGCCCTGGCTTGGGCAGAGAGAGGGCTGGTCTTGTGGAGACCACGCCCCGTGGTGCTGGTGGGAAGGGCATCGGGCAGCTGGGGCTGGGGTAGGAGGGAGAGGTCACCTGGCCGGGGGTGGCCATTTGTCGAGCCTTGGTGGCTCACCTGTTAAAGAACTTGCCCATGGCTCCTTGGGAAGTAGAATGCCTGCTGGGATGCCCATGACCCATGTCCGCTGAGCTCCCCTGGGGCTGCTGCTCTGCTGGGACTTCCCTGTGCACCAGGGAGGGCTGGACGCGTCTAGGCTCACCAAGAAGGCCCAGCAGGACTGGGTGGCGGGTGGTCTGGTGATGGGACAGTTGTTTGTCCCCCACATCCCTCCAGGTGTCCCTGTCTGGGGCTCAGTGTGGCAGGAAAACCCAGGCCCCAGAGCTCAGGGACCCCAGCCCCTGCCCAGTGGCCCCTCAGATGAAGCAGTTGCCTAATTAGTAAGTTCCCTGTTGTTCAAACTCCTTGCTTGGCAAAATGTAAGTGGAACATTTTTTTCCGAGTGTCAATATGAAAAATGGTACTTGCTGGGCTATCACCGAGGACAGCTGCTCTGATTCTGAAGTGTGAACGCCTGCGCACGGCTGATGCTGCGAAACTTGAGGGGAAACGTCCCCGTGTACCTGAATGACCCCTGGCTGGGACGTGGCAGGGCCTGAGTGTGGGTCTCAGCCTGGGGACTTGACACCCTCTGTGCCCTGGGGCCCCTGCCCAGCTGGCTGGGCCACCTCCATGTCTGGCTTCACTGGCAGTCCCCAGGACGGTGCCCCAGGCCCCTAGACGGAGTGCGGTCCCACGGCAGTGGGCAGTCCTGTCCCGAGAGCCCGGCCCTCAGTCTGAGTGGTGCTGACCTCTAACTGCGGACGCCATGCTCCATCCTCTTGACGGGTGGCGGCGGGGGTGGGGGGCCGGCCATGCTGGGCAGCCCACACATGCCACTGTCACCTGCTGTCGCCACCTGGCCAACCCTGGTTGATTGGGGAACACGCTCAGCCCTGCAGCCCCTGTGGCCATAGCTGGAGCCCGAGCTGCTGCTGGTGCCTGCTGGGGACTGGCTGGTTTGGTGCTGCCTGCTCCAGGAAGGCCGTGCAGACTGGCCCAGACTTCTTCCCAGCCTCCTGTTGATGGTACTCCGTCCCCTGCGTCCAGCTGGCCCAGCCCGTTTTCAGACACAGCTCGGGGTGGCTCTTCTGAGAGGGCGCTGTGGTGGGGCGAGTCGGCCTTCCCATTGACCCAGGGCCGTTTCTGTCGCTGGCCCTGAGAAACAGCTCCCACACCGCACCTGTCCCCCGGGACTCGGGCGTCCCAGGCACATCTGTCCTGGCACACCCAGGTGCTGCCTGGCTGCCTGGCGAGGGTCTGACGGGTAGAGTGTGCGTGGCTCTCACCACCCGCTTGTCTGTAGGGGAGTACATCAAGACCTGGCGGCCACGCTACTTCCTCCTCAAGAATGATGGCACCTTCATTGGCTACAAGGAGCGGCCGCAGGATGTGGACCAACGTGAGGCCCCCCTCAACAACTTCTCTGTGGCACGTAAGTGTCCCCTTGGCCTCTCGGGAGGCAGATTTGGGGTTTGGCTGGAGCCCTCTTTGCCCACCAGGCCCCACGATGGGGGTCCCGTGGAGCCTTCGTGTCCTGGGCTGGCAAGCAACAAGCACTGGCTGGGCGGGGGTCTCTGGGCCGAGTCCCAAGGCTGGCTGGGCAGGGGTCTCTGGGCTGAGTCCCAAAGCTGAGGCTGGCTGGGCAGGGGTCTCTGGGCTGAGTCCCAAAGCTGAGGCTGGCTGGGTGGGAGTCTCCAGGCTGAGTCCTAAGGCTGAGGCTGGCTGGGCAGGGGTCTCTGGGCCGAGTCCTGAGGCCGAGGCTGGCTGGGCAGGGGTCTCCGAGCCGAGTCCTGAGGCTGGCTAGGTGGGGGTCTCTGGGCCGAGTTCCAAGGCTGGCTGACCCTGGAGCAGTTCCCTGGTGCCCATGCTCTGGAAGCTGGAGGGTCCAGACAAGTGGCAGCAGAGCCCAGTCTCAGGGTGGACAGCTGACCCGGGGCCCCTCCTCCAAGGGGGGTAGAGAGAACCCATCGGGGCCTCTCCCTGGAAAGCCCCTTGGGTGAGGGGGCAAGAGTCCATGGGGGTCTCTAGCTCCGCAGCCTCCATCACTCGAGGAAGAGCTGGCGCTGCTCCCCGTGGCGGAGCCTTTGTTTCCCCTCTGCGAGGCTGCCTCCTTGCCCATGGAGGAGCAGGTGCAGAAAGGCCAGCGGGGGACCTTGGCCGGAGCATCCCACAGAGATGAGAGACATGTGACACTCCCTGCTCTGCCCTGCTGTGGCTTTATTCCCTACCTGTAGCAGGGGCAGGTGCGGCCCTACCCATGTCAGACGGGAACCCTGGCACGGAGACCTAGGCGCCCTGCTAGGTGGGAGGCTGGGGACACGGCCTCCCAGCATGGTCCCCATTTTCTGTGTCCCTGTCCTGGAGCCCAGCTCTGCATGTGGCAGCCAGAGACACGGGTTGGGCATGCAGGTGTGACTGAGTGGCTAATTAGGGCCCAGTTGTGGGCCATCTGTATGTGGCAGGGCTGGGTAACTGCAGGCCTCCGGGATCTGTCTCAGGCAGGTCTGTGGTGCAGAGTGAGGTGCCCACCAAGGGCTGGCCCTAGGTTCCATCCCCACGTGCTGCATCAGCCCCTCCCCTCCAAGTACCTCTGCCCTCCTTTCTTTGAGGCCTGGGGTCCTCCGACTCCCTTGACCTCGATGGACCCCCAGGTTCTGGTCCAGAGTCTGGGAAGAGGTTAAATGCAGGGAATCCATCCCCAGGCTGGACAGGGAAGGACTCCCAGCCTTGGTGCCTGCAGGTTTAAGGGGAGGTGGGGTCAGTCTGGCACCCTGGCTGCTAGGTGGCCTGTGGCCAGCAAACCCTGCCCTGAAGCTTCTAGTTGGGAGGGGCAGAGGCCTTGCCCTGCAAAGCCCTAGGCTGAGGGGCTGGGGTTGGGCTGGGGTTTACCAGGACCTGGCTCCCGTAAGCCGAGGTCTCCTTCCCTGGCTCTTCCAGCCTCAGGCCAGCAGCAGCACGGCAGCCTGATAGAGTGGGGCACCCCAGGGGGGAGGGGAGAGCAAGAAGGCAGACAGCGCTGTCCCCTGACAGCCTCGTAACCACACAGGAGACTCGACGTGAATTGTCCCACGCCCTCCCCAGTGTCTCCTCGGTTGGGGCTGGGGGCTTCAGGGATCCTAGAGAGGCTGGGTACCCACCTGGGACAGGGCCTTGCTGGGGGCGGGTGCTGTGGGTGTGCTCGCCAGGCCGAGGCATCGGGAAGGAAGGAGGTGGGGAGCTCTGGAGAGGCACACGGGTGGGTACCAGCTGGAGGTGTTGCCTGAGCAGCCGGCAAGGCTGGAGCCTTCAGATTAGGCCATAGGTGGGTGGCCTGGAGCGCCTGGCCAAGGAGCAGAGCTGGGCAGGGGCCAGGGGCTGTGCTGGGCCTCTGTCCAGGAGCTTTTCTCCGGGGAAGGGTTCCGGGGCAGTGGGCTCGAGACCCTGGCCCTGGGGATTGCATATTGGGGCAGATCGGACCATCCAGGAGCGAGTGGGAGGTGGGTGTGCCGGGGCTTCACACCGGTTTCCACTTCTCTGGCCTGTGTTGACACAGGCCACCCTCCCCACCAGGCTGGTCCCGAGCCCCCTCCTGGCCCCCAGGCCTGGAAGACAGCTCCCTTGCTGCCTGGCCAGGCCCCCTTGTGGTTGCCAGGGCCTCCATGCTGGAATGTCAGAGGCCCCCCACTGGCCCCTCAGCCTCCTGCTTTGCACAGGCTGGGCCAGAGCCTGCCAAGGAGCCCCAGCAGCTACACACTCCACTCACACCTCTCAGGGCCCCGCACGTTCCCACAGCCCTCAGGGTGAACGTGCTGTAGGTGTGGCTGTGCCCCAGGTATGTGTTCCCCAGGTGTGCGTGTGCCCAGGTGTGGCTGTGCCCCAGGTGTTTGTGTGCCCCAGATGTGGCGGTGTTCTAGGTGTCTGTGTATTCCAGTGTGACTGTGCCCCATGTGTGCGTCTGCCCCAGGTGTGCGTGTGCTCCAGGTGTGGCTGTGTTCTAGGTGCCTGTGTACTCCAGGTGTGGCTGTGCACCAGGTGTGGCTGTGTCCCAGGTGTGCGTGCGCCCCAGGTGTGTGTGCGCCCCAGGTGTGGCTGTGCCCCAGGTGTGGGTGTGCCCCAGGTATGGCTGTGCCCCAGGTGTGGCTGTGCCCCAGGTGTGGCTGTGCCCCAGGTGTGGGTGTGCCCCAGGTGTGGGTGTGCCCCAGGTGGCTGTATTTCCCAGGTACTCAGGGTGAGGTTGGGAAAATAGCAGGACATTTCTACACTAGGTGGGACAAGCTGCTTTCTGGGGTGCCCTCCTCATGCCAGCCCCTCTGTGGGATCTCCACACCCCTCACTCTCTGAGGCCTGGCACACGGTGGGGCTCAGAGACTGAAGGAAGGACTGTAGGAGTAGACGATGGTGGGGGTTTGACCTGACCCCGGGCCAGATGCCCTGTGGGGCTGCCTCAACCTAGAGTAGTATGTCTGAGCTGGAACGGGGGTCCTAGCCCCACTCTGTGAGGCAAGAAACTGAGGCTTGGAGAGAGGAAGAGAAGGGGCTTCCCAGGACCTGGTGGGTGGTATGCAAGGGAAGCTGGCTGGTGTCGGGGGCGGCTGTGGCGAGGGCCCTGGGAGGGGCAGGGGGATGCACGCAGACAGAGGCTCTGCCTGCCCGCAGAGTGCCAGCTGATGAAGACGGAGCGGCCCCGGCCCAACACCTTCATCATCCGCTGCCTGCAGTGGACCACCGTCATCGAACGCACCTTCCACGTGGAGACTCCCGAGGAGCGGTACGTGGGCTGTGGTGGCCAGGCCAGGCGCTTGGGCAGCCCCAGCGCTTAGGAGGGACACAGGGATGGCGGAGTGCTGGCACCTCTGCCTGTAGCCATCGTCACTCCCCAGTGCTCCCAGGCCCTCCTCAGAGCCCGGTTTGGAAACTGGCTCAGTCCTGCCTGTGGGGTTTGGGTGGGGAAACTGAGGCTGGAGATAAAAACTGGCTAGAGACCAGGTGCAGTGGCTCACTTCTATAATCTCGGCACTTTGGGAGGCCGAGGTGCGCGGATCACTTGAGACCAGGAGTTTGAGACTAGCCTGGCCAACATGGTGAAACCCCCGTCTCTACTAAAAATATAAAACTTAGCTGGGTGTGGTGGTGCACACCTGTAATCCCAGCTACTTGGGAGGCTGAGGCACAAGAATCGCTTGAACCCGTGAGGCGGAGGCTGCAGGAGCCGAGATTTTACCACTGCACTCCAGCCTGGGCCATAGAGCAAGACTCCTTCTCAAAAAAAGAAAAACCCGGTGGAGAGGGCCAGTCCTGCTGGGGGGGCGGGGTCCTGCTGTGAGCCTGAGTCCTGCTGGGGGTTGGAGTCTGGTTGTGGGGACAGAGCCCTGCTGGGGGGCTAAGCGTGGGTGTCCCCCACGTCCAGGAGGGCTTCCTGACCCTGAGTGTGTGTGGCCAGCCCAGGTCAAGTAGTGGCCTCCTCAGGGCTGTCTCTGGGGACCCCGACAGCTGTGGGGCCATGCTTGTGAGGCTGGCGGGTGGGTGACAGCCGTGGGGTGGAGCTCCTGATCTGGTGCAGGGCTGCAGCCTCACCTGACCTCCTGCAGGGAGGAGTGGACAACTGCCATCCAGACGGTGGCCGACGGCCTCAAGAAGCAGGAGGAGGAGGAGATGGACTTCCGGTCGGGCTCACCCAGCGACAACTCAGGGGCTGAAGAGATGGAGGTGTCCCTGGCCAAGCCCAAGCACCGTGTGGTGAGGCCTGTCCCCACTTCTGCCTGTGCCTGGGGCTGCGGAGGGCTGGGTGGGTCATGGGGTCCCAGCTCGGCCCAGGAGACACTCAGCACTCCACGGCATCTCCACCTAGGCCGGTTTTCCGTGTGGGGCGCAGCTGCCTCCCAGGTGGCTCCTCTTCCCTATGTCAGAGGAAAACTGGGGGTGCTGAGCCCTGCCAGGCTTGGGCAATGTTACCCCACCCTTCCCTGAACCCCATGCTCTGAACTGGGACTGCAGCCGTGTGTTCCCTGTAAGCCCGGACTCCCCACTGAGCCCAGTAGGCCACCAAGTGTGAAGCGGGCGCCTCTCCTGGCTCTGCCTCCAAGACTCTGGGGCCCCCATGTCACCCCGCGCATGCCGACCAGCTGGGCACTGTGGCAGCGCCGCATGCTGACCCTGGTGCCTGCCCTCAGACCATGAACGAGTTTGAGTACCTGAAACTGCTGGGCAAGGGCACCTTCGGGAAGGTGATCCTGGTGAAGGAGAAGGCCACAGGCCGCTACTACGCCATGAAGATCCTCAAGAAGGAGGTCATCGTGGCCAAGGTGGGGCCGGGGCGGCGGGGCAGGGTGGAGGCGAGGGTGCGGCGCGGCAGCTCACCCAGCCCTGCCTTACAGGACGAAGTGGCCCACACACTCACCGAGAACCGCGTCCTGCAGAACTCCAGGCACCCCTTCCTCACGGTGAGTGGGAGCCCAGATGGGGCTGAAGGGCTGGGGCCAGGTAGCGACTCCTGGGGCTGTCTCTAGGGGATGATGTCCTGTCTTCTTGGGCACGTGAGGGCTTTATACACCGCGCACTCCGCCGCTGGTGAGACAGGCCTGCCTTGGAGGGTCAGGCTGTGGAGGTGCCCAATGTGGGCTGGGGGCTGTGCTCCTCACTCCCGTATGTGGGCAGGTGGGTGGGGCAGGTGGCCCTGGTCTTCCTTGCACTCTGCCGAGGCTCCAGGAGGCCCCAGCTCCCCATGCCCTGCAGCCCTGCCTGCCAGGCTTCCGTTGAGGCCTGGGCTCTGTCCTGTGGAGCCTGTTCTGGGGACTCGGCCCAGGAGGTATTTACTGTAAAGGGGGCCAGGCTCCAGCCACTTGGATAGTTCCAGGTCACTGTGTTTGGGGACGATTCTCCTGCAGATGGGGCCTTTGCTTTAAGAGCAGTCGCCGGTGGTGGAAGGCGGGAAGGTGGGTCTCACTTGGGAGGGTGTGTCCTCCCCTTGCCAGTGCCCCGGTGCTGGGAGCACTGTCCCCTGCTGAGGTCCCAACTCGCCCTGGAGGGCCTGAGCCCAGGCCGCCTTGCTCACCTTTGAAACACTCCTTGGCGCCTCAGGGGCTGCCGGGGCCCAGCCTGATGGTGGCGCGGCATGAGCCAGCGTGGCGTGGGGCAGTGTGGCGTGGGGCTACGGGCAGTGTGGTATCAGGTGATGTGGTATCAAGCAGCGTGGTATCGGGCAGCGTGGTGTTGAGCAGCGTGGCGTGGGGCTGCCGTCCTGCCTGTGGGGCGCAGTTCCAGCTCCGCTTCCTTGCAGGCCCTGAAGTACTCTTTCCAGACCCACGACCGCCTCTGCTTCGTCATGGAGTACGCCAACGGGGGCGAGGTAGGGGCTGGGGCTGCGGGGGATGGACTTCGCGGCCTGTGGGCCGTCCATGGTGGGGCTGGTCCTTCCCGAAGCCTCGGCTACTCTCCATGGCACCAGACGGTGCTCCCTGCTGGGTGGGTGGTGTGATGCCTGCCCAGGCAGCTGCCTGCTGTGGGGTGACTTGTTCTTGCTGAGTTAGGGCTTCTGAGACTTTCCAGGCCCCCGTGCCCTCTGGGGCTGGTCCCTTCCCTGTGCCCAATGCCCTGAGACCCTGTCTGAGAAACCCCAGCCCTGCAGGCCGTGGGGGCAGAGGCCCCAGCCACGGCTGTGCCTCAGGTCGCGCCTCCCGCAGCTGTTCTTCCACCTGTCCCGGGAGCGTGTGTTCTCCGAGGACCGGGCCCGCTTCTATGGCGCTGAGATCGTGTCAGCCCTGGACTACCTGCACTCGGAGAAGAACGTGGTGTACCGGGACCTCAAGGTGCGCTGGCGGGCAGGCTGGGGGCAGGGCCCTGGGGGCCTGGCGGCACTGACCTGAGGCCACCTTTTCCCTAGCTGGAGAACCTCATGCTGGACAAGGATGGGCACATTAAGATCACAGACTTCGGGCTGTGCAAGGAGGGGATCAAGGACGGGGCCACCATGAAGACCTTTTGCGGCACACCCGAGTACCTGGCCCCCGAGGTGTGCGCCCCACCTGCGTGCATACGCGTTGCTGCATCCCCGCGTCCCGAGCACACGCAATGCTGTGTCCTCTCTGTGCCCCAAGCACGTCACGACACCTCCCCCGGCAGTGTCCCGGACACCCCTTGATGCCGAGTCCTGCCCATCTGCCACCCGTGCAGGTGCTGGAGGACAATGACTACGGCCGTGCAGTGGACTGGTGGGGGCTGGGCGTGGTCATGTACGAGATGATGTGCGGCCGCCTGCCCTTCTACAACCAGGACCATGAGAAGCTTTTCGAGCTCATCCTCATGGAGGAGATCCGCTTCCCGCGCACACTTGGTCCTGAGGCCAAGTCCTTGCTCTCGGGGCTGCTCAAGAAGGACCCCAAGCAGAGGTGAGGGCCGCCCACCCCGGCTACAGGCTCCACCTCCATCCCCTCATCCCCAGGCTGCACCTGCCCCTGCGTCAGGTGGTCCTGGCACCTCCCAGACTACACTGATAGCCAGAGCTTGATGTACTTGGCCGGGGCTGATCCCCAAAGCTTCAGGCCCAGGCAGAGTGGCGGGCAGGCCGGGGTCAGTTGGGCCTCTGTCCCCAACCCTGCAGCCCCCACACACCCACTCAGGAAGCCCCTGCCCTGCCGTGAGCTCTGGGGTGCTTTGCTACCCACAGCTGCTCAGGGATGCTGCACCACCGGCTCCCCTCCCTGGCCCCAGCCTGGCAGGCCCACATCACAGGAGGAAGGGGCCTGAGCCCAGGGCCTGGGCAGGTGGCGGTACCGACACTGCGGCCTTGTTTCCTGCCTGCAGGCTTGGTGGGGGCTCCGAGGACGCCAAGGAGATCATGCAGCATCGCTTCTTTGCCGGCATCGTGTGGCAGCACGTGTACGAGAAGAAGGTGCGGCTGCTCCCCGCATATCCATGTGCACGCATGCTCCCCACATATCCACACTCACGCATGCACGTGGCACGCTCGCCGGATTTCCCACACACTTGCCCTCACCTTGGGAGCCTGCTGCAGTCCTGGTACAAGGAGGGCCTTGCTGCACCAACCTCAGCGCCTAGTGCTCAGAGGCTCTGGCACTGCTGGGTTCCACCAGGAAACTGGCCTGGTCCTCCTTATTTCCTCCTCCCCTCGGAGGTGTGTCACACTCTGAGTGCCAGCCTTGGGGGTCCCTTCCCTGATGCTGTGCAGTGAAGGCTGGCGGGTGGTGGACCAGGGGTGCCGCCCCTTGGTCTCTACAAGTTCCTCCTGTTTGACCTCAGTCCCTTCTGCCACAAGGAGAGCCCAGCCCTACTTTCTGGCTGTGCAGGGACAGGGGACAGCACCTACTTTTCTGTCACATGGGGGAGTCTGCCCTGGAGGGAGGCAGCTCTTTCTGCATGAGTCGCCATCCTGGGTGCTCATCTTTCAGGGACCCTAGGAGCCCTGGCCATCACCCCGGCTGATGGGGTCTGCCAGCTGGGTTCGGAAGCCTGCACTCTGAGGTGCTGGGTGCCCTGTCACCAGGTGTGCTTCTGCCCCGTTCCCAGCCTGCCCCTCCCCTGAATGCCTGTCCTAGGCCATGTGCAGCTGGTCGGGCTGGGCAGCCCTGGGACACAGCTGGGCACCTGTCCTCCCATTAACACAGGGTGCCCTGGCCCTGGTCCCAGTTCCTGCCTTGAGGCCTGCCACCCTCCAGCCCTGCCCTGCCCTCCAAGGGTATGGGGGGCCTGGGCAGCGCTCAACCTCTGCCCAGCCTTGACCAGAGACCTTGCTAATTGACAGTGGACAGTGCTGGTGCCCAGGCTAGACTCTGGGGTGGGGCAGTGCTTGAGGGGGTCCTTGACTGTGGGACCTGAGGGGCTCTCTGGCAGCTCCTCACGTGTGCACATCACCTTACAGTCACCCTTGATCCTGGGTCATTGAGAGTCCTGTCTGCAGCCAGATGCCAGCAGGCTGTGGTCCTGTAGTCCCTGAGCCATGGAGGCAGGGTGGGCTCATCCCATGCACCTTGTTCCACAGTCTCCCTCTTTCCCAATTTACAAGAAGACCAATAAGAAAAATAAGAAAACAAGAAAGAAAAAGGAAAAATAAAGTCATCAAGTCATCACCTCCTGGTAGCAGGGAGGGTCTCTCAGAGCTGGGCTGCACTACCTCCTGTCGCCTGCTGGGGCTGCTGTGAGGGCAGCTTTGCGTCTCAGCTGATGAGGGTTGTCTCCATGCTCCTGCACCCCTCATGTCCCTCCTTCCCAGAACTGCCTCTGTGGGGGGCTGGTGGCTTGTTGCTGTCTGACATCAGTCCTGCCTGGAGACCCCTTGGAGATCCAGGTGCTTTGAGGGTCTTGAGCACACTTGAGGGTGTGCTGGGAGTGGGGAGGGAAGCTCATGACTGTCCCGTCTGCCCACCTCTGCAGCTCAGCCCACCCTTCAAGCCCCAGGTCACATCGGAGACCGACACCAGGTATTTTGATGAGGAGTTCACGGCCCAGATGATCACCATCACACCACCTGACCAAGGTGAGGGGCCACTGTGCCTGCCCCCGCCCACTCCCTTTTCTCTCCACACTCAGAGAGGCCTGCAGTGTTCAGCTTTTTTGGCTTCAGATGTTTTAAAATCTAAATATTTAAAAAGGTTCCTTTTGGAGAGTGCCAATGATCAGGGTGGGAGGCAGTGCTCTGAGGGCCCAGGTCCCTGTGTCAATCTGTGGGGCCCTGCCTCAGTTTCCTGGCAGTATGGCAGCGTGCTGGCCGCGCTTTAAGAGGCTGGCTCCCTACTGGAGCTGTGGGTGGGTGGAGGTGGCAGGGAGGGGGGCCGCCCGGGTCTGAGCTGTCTACACCCACAGACGACAGCATGGAGTGTGTGGACAGCGAGCGCAGGCCCCACTTCCCCCAGTTCTCCTACTCGGCCAGCGGCACGGCCTGAGGCGGCGGTGGACTGCGCTGGGCGACAGCTTGGAGGGATGGAGAGGCGGCCTCGTGCCATGATCCGTATTTAATGGTTTTTATTTCTCGGGTGCATTTGAGAGAAGCCACGCCGTCATCCCGAGCCCAGATGGAAAGACGTTTTTGTGCTGTGGGCAGCACCCTCCCCCGCAGCGGGGTAGGGAAGAAAATTGTCCTGCGGGTTTTAATTTATTTCATCCAGTTTGTTCTCCGGACGTGGCCTCAGCCCTCAGAACAATCCGATTCACGTAGGGAAATGTTAAGGACTTCTGCAGCTATGCGCAGTGTGGCGTTGGGGGGCCGGGCAGGTCCTGCCCATGTGTCCCCTCACTCTGTCAGCCAGCCGCCCTGGGCTGTCTGTCACCAGCTATCTGTCATCTCTCTCTCTGGGGCCCTGGGCCTCAGTTCAGCCTGGTGGCACCAGATGCAACCTCACTATGGCATGCTGGCCGGCACCCTCTCCTGGGGGTGGCAGGCACACGGCAGCCCCCCAGCACTAAAGCTGTGTCTCTGAGGACGTCATCGGAGGCTGGGCCCCTGGGATGGGACCAGGGATGGGGGATGGGCCAGGGTTTACCCAGTGGGACAGAGGAGCAAGGTTTAAATTTGTTACTGTGTATTATGTTGTTCAAATGCATTTTGGGGGTTTTTAATCTTTGTGACAGGAAAGCCCTCCCCCTTCCCCTTCTGTGTCACAGTTCTTGGTGACTGTCCCACCGGGAGCCTCCCCCTCAGATGATCTCTCCACGGTAGCACTTGACCTTTTCGACGCTTAACCTTTCCACTGTCGCCCTAGGCCCTCCCTGACTCCCTGTGGGGGTGGCCATCCCTGGGCCCCTCCACACCCTCCTGGCCAGACGCTGCCGCTGCTGCTGCACCACAGCGTTTTTTTACAACATTCAACTTTAGTATTTTTACTATTATAATATGAAACTTTCCCTCCAAATTCTTCAATAAAAGTTGCTTTTCAAGTTTTTGGCTCACTTTGCTGGGTGGAGGAGTGGGTGGCCGGGGGAGGGGGCTTCAGGAGGGAGTGGGGAGTCCTGGGAGGGAACCAGCATCCTCAGAGGAGCTGGTCCTCCCCAGCTCCTCCTGGTGGGCACCGCCACCCCAGCAGGTTTGGGGACAGGTTGTGTGCTGGGCTGAGGTGGGAGTCTGCAGCCTCCCATGGAAGGTGTTCCTTCCCCATCTCTAGAGGCCTGGCCTGAGGGGAGATGGGAGGCCCTGGCTGGCCCTGCCTCCGTTGGGATCCACCTCTTCTTCCCTTGACCCCACCCAGCCTCACCCCAGCCATGAGGGAGACCATTGGACCACGTGGCCATCTGCCCTCCAGCCCCAGCTGCTGTTCCCCTGGGTAGGGCAGTGAATGAGACACAGACCACCAGGAAGGACAGATAGGGCAGGGCCCAGAGTTGGGGCCAAGGTCATGGCCTGGGCCACGGTGGAAGAAAGGCTGGGAGGCCTGAGAGTGGCTTGTTCGAAGCTGGACAGAGCGGAAGGAGGGGCTGCAGGGGTTGGGAGGGGATAGGCTGGGGCCCAGGTTACCCCAAGAGCACTACATTGAGCTCTGAGCCCGAACAGCCTGCAGAATGTGCCGGTGCTGCCACCTGGTGGACGCCTGCCGGAACCGCTCCCTGAGCCAGTAGAGGAGTCCACTGCCAAGCAACTGACATAGCGGGTTGGCCACCAGGTTCCGGGCGGTTGGGTGACCAGCACGAGCTAGGGGCCTGGAGCCTCAGCTTCCTCATCTCTCAAATGGACTCCCCGTAGGTGTAGACGGTTGCAGAGTCAGGCCCCTGGCGATGGCAATTGGCCCCTCTCTAAGGCGTTCCCAGGGGTGCATGGCTGCCCTCACTTCCACTGGAAGGGGTGCCCCATAGGGAGCACAGGCTGGCGAGGATCTTCTGGGTCTGTGGCAGCCAAGAACAGCCACATCTGGAGCAGCCCGAAGCTCTCCTCTGGGTGATCCCTTAGTGCTTCAGTTCTAACAGGCTGCAAAACTGACACCGCTTTTCGGGAAATACGTGAAACATGACACAGTAAATGATGTTCCCAGGGTAAGAGGCATCTGGATTTTAGATCTATCAATAATGTGACTCTTAGAAACCAAAAAATACAGCAATGCCCTTCCAATATCCTTAAACTTTGAGCAAAGCATTACTGAAAGTAACCAAGGTATGGAAATGGTCAGGCAGAGGCAGCATCTCCCAGACAGCCTGGCTGAGGAGCATGAGCTGCTTCTCCCAGCAGGGCCCCCTCTGACAATGTAGGACTGCCGCAGGGCCATTTCTTACCATTTCTGTGGTAGAGATAGGGTCTCGCTATGTTGTTCAGGCCGGTCTTGAACTCCGGGCCTCAAGTGATCCTCCTGCCTTGGCCTTCCAAAACGTTGGGATTACAAGGTGTGAGCCACCACACCTGGCCTCTTAGGGATAGTTCTATAGTCCAGAGAGAGAGGCTTCAACGTCACTGGCATTAATACAGACATGACCCTGTGTTATGTCCCCGTTACAAGTGGCTGAGGACCTAACAAAATGAACGCAGAAATGGAGATCCTCTGAGAATTTCCCGACCCTCCTAGCTGCCCCAGACAGAACCATCTACAGCAGGAGGCAGCATCCCAGGGGTGGGGTGGAGGGTATCAGTGAGGGGTGAGATGTGCAAGGAGATGCGCATCTCAGAGAGGAAACTCCAGGAGGTGCAGGTGCCCTTGCAAGGAGCAGTCCAGTCCTGGCCAGCAAGGCCAGCGCAGGTGGAGAGGGCCAGGACCCTGCAGCCCCACCAGGGCCTGCCGAACAGCGAGGGCTGTCTGGAGAGGTTATAACAGGAATATGCCAACCAAGAGGAAGCTCTCCTTCCTGTGTCAGAGGTACCCCGAAGGAAATATGCATAAAGTGTCCATTTCCAAGACAAAGTGCCTAAAATCAGCTTAGGTCAGCAAACTACAGAAGCAACAGGATATACTAGGCCCCTGCTTGGATAGCCAATGCCTGTTTGTTGCCGCCATCCCCCGTCCCTTAGTTGCCCTCACCTGAACCAAAGTTTAGTCTAAAATGAAAGCTTACTAGCCTCCAAAATAGTTCGCTTTGTCTGTTCTTATCAGCCTGCCCAGCTACTTAGGTCATAAGTCAAATACTTGAAGAGCCCCTGAGTTAACTAGGATTGCAATGCATTGTGGGCTGCAACAGAATGCAACAAGATAACCCTAAAGAAAACACTTAAAGCCCCTACCCAACAACCAATAGGTGACGTCCAGGAAGGTTGTGACCCCGTAGTACTCAGCCTATGTGGAACCAGGGGAGGGACCTGCGCACAAGGGGATAAATTGCTTGTTGAAACTGTGCTGGGTGTGCCAGCTCCTCAGACACCCAATCTTGCAAGACCATCATTAAAGTTCTCACTTTCGCTCTTCTCCGGTCCCTGAGTCCATTCTTCGGGTGTGGATGGGTGAGTTTGTTTCTCACATACCCACATCGTGCTCCTTCCAGCACAAGGCTGGCCTGGAAGGGAGGAAGATAATAAAAGTGACTTTAGCACTTAGACCTCCCATGTTTCAGCAGGTGTGAGTAACTGAAGGCTCTGCAGGTCTCTGGGTCTGGGGGCCTCAGTGTTGCAGACGAGGCTCCAGGAGCTGAGAGTGTTCCTGGGGCATGTCAGGATAAGGTCTAGGCCTGCCTTCCCAGATGTCACTTCCAGTGAATGTCTGTTCAAAGGCTGACTTTATCATACAACAGATAATTATTTCATCCTTTTGCTTCTAGCAAGTCTGGGAAAGAGCTACAGAAGGGGCTGACAGCATGTAGGTTTTTTTGTTGTTGTTATTTTAAAAAAATCTAACAATCATTGCCCATTAATTAAGGTGTCTAGACCATTTACATTTAATGCAACTATTGATATGGTTGTGCTTAAATGTACTATCTTGCTCTTTTTCTATACATTCCATTTGTTCTTTCTTCCTCCTTTCCTGTCTTTTTTTGTATTAAATAAGTATTGTCGATTGTCTCATTTTATCTCCTTTATTGGCTTATTTTTTGGATTTTACCAGTTTTCCCACTGATGTTCTTTTTCTATTCCAGTATACACATACAATCCAGGATACTGTGTTGCATTTAGAATAAATATATTTTGAATAAATGAATGAATGTAGCTCCCCAGTCCTCTGGGGATTTCATATACGTGAGATCATGCAGTTTTTGTCTGGCTTATTTCACTCAGCCATAGTATCTTTAAGGTTCATTTGTGTTGTAGCATGTCAGAATTTTATTTCTTTTTAAGGCTGAATACTATTTTATTGCATGTATAGACCACATTTTGTTTATCCATTTGTCCCGTGATGAACATCTGGGTTGTTTCCATCTTTTGGCTACTGGGGCTAATGCTGCTACAAACTTGTGTACAAATACCTGTTCACGTCCCTACTGTCAATTATTTTGTGTCTGTACCCAGAAGTGGAATTGCTGGATCAAACAGTAATTCTGTGTTTAGTTTTTATTTTCCTTTCATGTTTTTGAGACAGAATCTCACTACGTTGCCCAGGCTGGTCTCAAACTCCTGGGCTCAAGTGATCCTCCTGTCTCAGCTGCCAAACCACTAGGATTACAGGCATTAGTCACTGTGCCAGGCTTATGTTTAGTGTTTTGAGGAACTGTCTACTGTTTTCTGCACTGGCTGCACCATTTCACATTCCCACCAGCAGTACACAAATGTTCCAATTTCTCCATATCCTCCCCAGCACTTGTTCTGTTTTCAAATAGTAGCTATCTTGATGGGTGTGAGGTGGTATCTCATTGTGGTTTTGATTTGCATTTCCCTGATAATCAGTGATGTGGAGCATCTTTTCATGTGTGTGCTGTTTTTATATATTCTTTGGACAAATGTTTACTCAAGTCCTTTGCCCATTTTTGGATTTTTTTAAATTGTTGCGTGTTAGGAGTTCTTTATGTACAGATGGTCCCTGACTTGCAATGGTTCAACCTGTAATTTTTCAGCTTTACAATGTTGCGAAAGCTACACACATTCAGTACGCTTAACAATATTTTCTTTTTTTTTTTTTTTTTGAGACGGAGTCTTGCTGTGTCATCCAGGCTGGAGTGCAGTGGCGCGATCTCGGCTCACTGCAAGCTCCGCCTCCTGGGTTCACGCCATTCTCCTGCCTCAGCCTCCTGAGTAGCTGGGACTACAGGAGCCCACCACCAAGCCTGGCTAATTTTTTGTATTTTTAGTAGAGACAGGGTTTCACTGTGTTAGCCAGGATGGTCTCGATCTCCTGACCTCGTGATCCGCCCGCCTTGGCCTCCCAAAGTGCTGGGATTACAGGCATGAGCCACCACGCCTGGCCCTTAACAATATTTTCAACTCGTGATGGATTTATCTGGATGTAACCCATTGTAAGCTGAGGAGCATGTGTATAGACGATTTTTAAAAAAATTTTTTTTTCTTTGAGACAGAGTCTTGCTCTGTCACCCAGGCTGGAGTGCAATGGTGCGATCTAGGCTCACTGCAACCTCTGCCTCCGAGGTTCAAGCGATTCTCCTGCCTCAGCCTCCTGAGTAGCTGGGATTACAGGCGCCCACCACCATGCCCAGCTAATTTTTTTTTTTTTTTTTTGTATTTTTAGTAGAGACAGGGTTTTACCATGTTGGTCAGGCTGGTCTTGAACTCCTGACCTCAGGTGATCTGCCAGCATCAGCCTCCCAAAGTGCTGGGATTACAGGCGTGAGCCACCATGCCTGGCCTTTTATTAAATTAAGATAGTCTTGCTCTGTTGCCCAGGCTGGAGTGCAATGGCGTGATCTTGGCTCACTGCAACCTCCGCCTCCTGGGTTCAAGTGATTCTCCTGCCTCAGCCTCCTCAGTAGCTGGGATTACAGGCATGCACCACTATGCCTGGCTAATTTTTGTATTTTTAGTAGAGATGGGGTTTTTGCCATGTTGGCCAAACCTTGAACTCCTGACCTCAGGTGTTCTTGAACTCCTGACCTCAGGTGATTTGCCTGCCTCAGCCTCCCAAAGTGTTGGGATTACAGGTGTGAGCCACTGCAGCTGGCCTAGGCAATTGTCTTTTAAAGAGATTATATATACACATATTTAAAGACAGGGTCAGCTGGGCGCAGTGGCTCATGCTTGTAATCTCAGCACTTTGGGAGGCCGAGGCGGGTGGATCACGAGGTCAGGAGATCGAGACCATCCTGGCTAACACGGTGAAACCTCGTCTCTACTAAAAATACAAAAAATTAGCTGAGCGTGGTGGTGGGCGCCTGTAGTCCCAGCTACTCAGGAGGCTGAGGCAGGAGAATGGCGTGAACCCAGGAGGCGGAGCTTGCAGTGAGCTGAGATCAGGCCACTGCACTTCAACCTGGGTGACAGAGCAAGACACTGTCAAAAAATAAATAAATAAAAATAAAATAAAGACAGGGTCTTGCCATGTTGCCCAGGCTGGCCTTGAACCCCTATCAAGGGATTCTCCCAGCTTAATCTCCTGAGTAGCTGGGACAACAGGCAATTTTAAAAATCAGAAAAAACCCTGCCTTTTGTGTCCTCCCAAACAGTGACCATTTCAGGTGCTCGTCATATCTTTGTGTACATGCAGTTTCCATCTGGTGTCATTTTCCTTCTGCCAGAAAAGCTTCTTTTGACAATTTTTGTAGATCTTTCAGCTTTGTATGTCTGAAAAGTCTTTATTTCACCTTCACTTTTGAAAGATATTTTCACTGGGTATAGAATTCGAGGTTGACATTCTTTTCTTTCAAAACTAAATTTGGATAAATATTTATTCAAGCTGGGCTTGGTGGCTCATGCCTGTAATCCCAGCACTTTGGGAGGCTGAGGCAGGCAGATCACCTGAAGTTGGGAGTTTGAGACCAGCCTAACCGACATAGAAACCCCGTCTCCACTAAAAATACAAAATTAGCCAGGCGTGGAGGCACATGCCTGAAATCCCAGCTATTTGGGAGGCCGAGGCAGGAGAATTACTTGAACCAGGGAGGCGGAGGTTGTGGTGAGGCCAGATCACGCCACCGCACTCCAGCCTGGGCAACAAGAGTGAAACTCCGTCTCAAAAAAATAAATAAATAAGTTTATTCAAGTTCTTTGCCCAACCCACAGGTGGTGTTCACTGTCTGCTTGCAGTTTCTAGTGAGGAGTCTTGCTGCCATTCTTTGTTCCTGTAAACACAAAGTGTCTTTTTTCTCTGGCTGCTTTTAAGATTTTTGTCACTGGTTTGGAGGAATTTCATGATGATGTGCTTCATGTAATGTTCTCCATGTTTCTTTTGGGGTTTGTTGAGCTTCCTGATCTGTGGCTTTATGTTTCCACCAAATTAGGAAATTTTACAGTCATTATTTAATTACTTTATTTATTTAAGAAATGGAGTTTCGCTCTTGTTGCCCAGGCTGGAGTGCAATGGCACAATCTCAGCTTGCTGCAACCTCCGCCTCCCGGGTTCAAGCGATTCTCCTGCCTCAGCCTCCCAAGTAGCTGGGATTACCGGTGCCCGCCACCATGCCCGGCTAATTTTTGTATTTTTAGTAGAGACGGGGTTTCACCATGTTGGCCAGGCTGGTCTCGAACTCCTGACCTCAGGTGATCTGCCAGCATCAGCCTCCCAAAGTGCTGAGATTACAGATGTGAGCCACCACACCCGGCCTACCATTATTTTTTCCAGAAGTTGTCTCCACCCTGCTATGCCCCTCATCCACGGGTCTCCAGTTAAAGGCACAGTAGGCTGCTTGAAGTTGTCCCACAACTCAGAGGGGCTCTGCCATTTTCCTCATTTTTTTTCTGTTCCCTTTTGGATAGTTTATATTGTAATGGCTTCAAGTCCACTAATTTTTTGTTCTGCAATGTCTATTTTGGTTTTAATCTCATCAGTGTATTTTCCATCTCAAACATTGTATTTTTGTCTCTGGAAATTGTTTGGGCCATTTTTATGTCTTTCATTCCTTTTCGTAACATGCTCCTGTTTTCCTCTATCCTTCTTAATAATGGCCATTCTGATGTCCTTGTCTACTTAGTAAACAGAATTATTCTACCACCTTGTGTCATTTCTGGGTCTGTTTCTACAGACTAACTTTTCTTCTCATTGTGTGGTGTAGTTCCTGCTTCTTTGCACGTTTGTTTTTTTTTCCTTTTTTGAGACGGAGTCTCACTCGGTCGCCCAGGCTAGAGTGCAGTGGTGAGACTTTGGCTTACTTACCTCCACCTCCTGGGTTCAAGTGATTCTCTTGCCTCGGCCTCCCGAGTAGCTGGGATTACAGGCACATGCCACCATGCCTGGCTTATTTTTGTATGTTTAGAGACAGGGTTTCACCATGTTGGCCAGGCTGTTTTCAAACTCCTAGCCTCAAGTGCTCCACCCGCCTCGGCCTCCCACAGTGCTTGGACTACAGGCGTGAGCCACTGACACCCGGCCTTGTTTGTTCTAAAAACAACAAAATGTTTTCCCCCTTACTTTTGAGTTTTGTTCTGGATGCTATTAAAGTACTTGCAACCGTTTGGTCTTTTTGAGGCTTGACTTAAAGTTGTTAGGAAGGCACAGAGCAGTCTCTGGTCTAGGGCTAATCTAGCCTGAACATGGCATCAATATCCTTCTGAGTCCTCTACCCTGTTCTCCGTGAATGACGTTTCTCCACACTTAGTGCTGGGAATGTGACTTGCTTCCCGCTTTCTTCCAATGGCTCTTTCCCCAGCCTCAGGCAGTTTCCTCACACACAGGAGCCACCAGTCCTCAGCAGGAGCCTTAGGGGAACACTGAGGCAATTTCTACTCCAGTGTTCCAGCTGCCCTGGGCTCCTGGCGTTTGTTCCCTCTTTCAGGCGTTACTATTCTGCACTGGCTGCTGTCCGATGTCTCTCTCTCTATATAGTCATCTATGGGCCAGTTTTTGTGGCTCCACCACAGCGGGAAGACCAACAATATTTACTGCAAACATATATACCAGGTACTGCTCTAGGCAAAGCCCCACCCCTCACGGAAGCGACACCTCAGTTAGTAGAGTTAGAATAAGTACATTTGCATATTTACTTAAATATGCATCACGTCTAGTGGTAAAGTTAGGTAGGGCGAGAGGGAGAGTGATGGAGGGGTTGTCCTACACATTAGGGCACTGGGATGCTTCTCTGAGCTGAATCCGGGGGAGCCCTATGGACGTCCAGAGGAAGAGCTCCCCAGGCAGAGGGAGCGAGGCGGGTGCAGGGGAAACATGCTGAGCATTCTCAGAACTGCAGGAAGGCCTGGCTGGGGCAGAGCAAGCCCTGGGATGGGGGAGGAGGGGTGAAGCCAGAGGCTGTGGGGCCACAGACTTTTACTTTTAAGGACATGTTTAGCCACTGGAGTGTTGGGACAGGGGAGTGACAGATCTGGCTGCTGTGTAAGAACAGACTGCCAGGTGCAGGGCAGAAGCAGGGAGCCTGGAGGGCGCTATGTAGTGACCCTGTAGGGGAGGGAGGCAGGCTGGCTGGAGTAGTGTGGTCCTGTGGGGCAGTGATGCGGCCAGAGGATGTGAAGGGAAGGGCTGACAGGCCCGAGGGGGCAGTGACAGGAGTAACAGAAATGAGGGCTTGGGTGGCAGTCTGTTGTGGAAACCTGGAAGGAGTCAGCACGTGGCTGACCGTGGCCACTTGCTGCCGACGCTCGCAGCAGGCGGTCAAGGCCGTCCTCAGTGCAGGAAGCCCCCGGCCAGTCCCCTGCAATCCCCTTCTAAGTTGTCCCCTGGAATTTTACCATGCTGACCACCTCTCTGAGCGCCCCCTCTACCCGTGACACGGGAGTGGAATATCCTCGGCCCCAGGGCAGCAGATCCCACTCTGGGCCTGGCTCCAATCCACCACTTGGGCACCACTGACTTTCCTCTAAGAATCAGCATAATCTGCTCTTCTAACAGCTTCCCAGGAACAGCAAAGGCTCTTCTCAACTGTCCCCAGCACACACTCCCGCCCACCCTCTGCCCCAAACAACCTGTGCTGTAGTCCAGAGCTTCTCAGAGGGGCTGTGGCTCAACTGCTCACTCACCCCTGGAGGGGCTGGGACCCGCCTCAGTGGACTTGTGTGGGGACCAGCACTCAAGCAGCCTGCCCTCTTCTGTCCTCCAGGCCACCCCGCCTCCTCTCCTGTCAACTCCTCTTCCTTCAAGGCCCCACACAAGCTACACCGACTCCAGAGGGAGCACTGCTGGGTCCATCTCCCCTGCTAGAGCAAAGCTCCTGGAGGGCAGTGGCCTATCAATCACACGGGGCCTGACCACACAGGCACCAAAAAATAGAGTGGACACCAAGATGTGATGGATCAGGTGTGCATGACAGTGGCATCTGGGGATGGTGTGCGAGTATCACCTCTCTCCGTGAGGGTGTACCCTGGAGCCAGACCTGGGTCCTTTCCCCCCATTTACCAGCTGGGCGAGCTGGGGAGGAGCATGCTCTCATCTGTAGCAGGGGGCGAGTGAGGGGCCTCACACAATGCACAGTGGGGTCTCTAGGAGCTGGCAGGTAGACAGCAGGTGCAGCAGGCCCCGCCCACTGATTGCTCCTTTGGCCCTCCCAGGTGGAGGGTCACAAACTCCACCCTCAGAAGTGCTGACAGACAGGAGTCCTCTGGTGCAAATATAAAGAGGTTTATTCATTCTGTCATTAGGATACAAAATAGAACATGTAAAAGGCACCCCTCCCGTTGACCCCACAGTTCAGTGTGGACACCGAGCGCTCCTCCAGGGAAGGCTGCCATGCATGGCGTGGCTCTCGGTGAAGGCAGCTGGCTTGAGCCAGCCTCAGGTCTCGAACATGGCACAGCTGGTGCACAGCACTTTCTCGTACATGTCACTGCAGCTGTGACAGCGTCAGGGAGGGAAGAGAAAAGCTGCTGTCAGGGGCTGAACTGTGTCTACCACCCCCCACCATTCAAACGTCAAAGTCCTAGCCCAGAACACCTCAGGACACGACCTTATCTGGAGACAGGATTGCTGCCGGCATAATCAGTCTAGATGAGGGCACTGACATGGGGGCCCTAAGGCAACACGACCAGTCCTAAAAAGACTACGTGAAGAGAAGGACACAGAGAAGGAGGACGACATGAAGATACAGGGAGGGGGCAGCTGTCTACAGGAAACACCAAAGATAACCAGCCGACGCCAGGAGAGAGGCCAGGACAGGTTTCCCATTGCAGCCTCAGAAGGAACCAGCCCTGCCAGCACCTTCCTCTCAGACTTCTGGTCTCCAAAGCCGTGTGGCAGTACCTCTTTGCTGTGTATGCCACCGGGTCTGCGAACTGAGTTACAGCAGCCCTAGCTGACTCCCACTGCTGATCAATCCACATATGGCCCAACCTGGGTTTCCAGTAGGATAGAAGCTCTCCAAGGAAACCTCCAGATGACCTACCAGAATTCACCGAACCACAATGGTTTACACCGAAGCACATCAAACAGTGCTTTTCTGATGTATCAAGACTAAGGGTAGGGCCGGGCATGGTGGCTCACGCCTATGGTGTGGCTCACCTCAGCACTTTGGGAGGCTGAGGCCGGAGGATCACCTGAGGTCAGGAGTTCGAGACCAGCCTGGCCAACATGGTGAAACCCTGTCTCTACTAAGAATACAAACATTAGCTGGGCATGCTGGCGCACGCCTGTAACTCCAGCTACTTGGGAGGCTGAGACAGGAAAATTGCTTGAACACAGGAGGTGGAGGTTGCAGTGAGCCAAGATCGCACCAATGCACTCCAGCCTGGGTGACAGAGCGAGACTCCGTCTCAGCAAAAAAAAAAAAAAAAAAAAAGAAAGCTCTAAAGGTAAAAGCTAGGGAACCCGGCAAAACACAGGGAGAAAGTGATTAAGAGAGATGTCGCGAGGAAACGAGACTGGCGATGGCTACCCCAAACACGATAGGACTGTGGAGTCAACAAGGCAGCCAGAACTGCTTGCCACCTGGTGTTGCAGAGTTTGCCAGCAGTATTGTGGGTGAGCCGTGAAGACAGCCCCCTCCCTGCCACCAGCAGCCAGCTGGAGAGCCCTGCAGAGGACGGGCCAGTGCAGGCCATCAGGCAGGATGCCAATGGCTGCTGGGCTGCATCTGTGTTAAACCAGAGCCATATGGACTGATCCCTGTTTTCCCCCACTCACGCAACTCCTGGTCCTGAACTAGGAAATGGCAGGGGAGGGGGTACGAGACTGCGGGTGCCACGGGCCGGGCTGCCTGGCCTGGGAATGCCACTTCTGGCTTGTGACCTGGAACAAGTCATTTATTTGTGAAAGAGGGCAGAGCCCACCTCCTGTGCTGTGGCTGCGATAAAAGAGTGTGTCCACAGTGGGGACAGTGGCCCACTCAGCTCAACGTGAACTCTGCGGGTATGGGAGGAAGAAGCAGCAGAAAGTAGGTAGAGGCCAGGAGGAAACGGGCGGGAGAGAGTCCCTCAAGGATGGTGTGCAGGGCAGGAGGGGGAGGCCAGCCACGCAGGGCTCTGGGACCCACCTCTCCGCTGAACCTGCCCATGGCTGTGTTCACTTCTGCTTTGGTGAGAGGCCCGCCAGACACTAAGAAAACCCTGCTCTTTTCAGTTTACACATAAGTAGGAAAGAAGATGAATTCAGTGGGTGAAAAGCAAAGACAGAGTATCCCACATTCATAGCTAGCCCTGCAGATGATTCCCAACCTGGATGGGGTGCGTTACCCCACTCCTGCCCATGCTGAAGCCATGGGAGCCGATCACTGGCACGCGGCGCTTCTCCCTGGTGCTGCCCACCCCCTGCCCGGGGCTCTCCATCTCCAATGAGTCTGGGCCTCTGCCCCAACTGAAGAAAGGCTCGAGAGAAAGGACTCGAGATGTAACATGTGGTTTCTATTTTAGATGGACAATTTCAGACACTGTTTGGACTAAGCTTGCTTTGGGTCTATGGAGCCAGTTCCACATGTGTCTGGATGAAGTCATCTTTCTCATGGGGCAGGGAAAACAGGCTCCACACTGTCCACTCCCACCCACCAGCTGAGTAGTCCCTGGGGTGAGAACCCCCCTCCCCACCTTAGGAGTAACGACGGGATCCAGCCAGCTGCAGCAAACCCATCCACAAATGGGAGACTATGCAAACACTCCACTTCCCGCCTGAGAGGGTCTACAACCAAATGGCACGCATGACTGTGGTGAAGCTGCAGTATGCACCTGTGTCACCAATCAGGGGCTCCTCGGACAGTGGGGGGGGCTCAAAGACCAGAACAGGAAGTGGCTGAAGACAGGGATTAGAGCCGGATACAGAGCAGGTCATCTGTGAGGTTCAGCTTTCCCTTAGAAAGAATTACTAACCACTAAAGTTGGGCCAAGCATCTATTGCCACTATGTCCCATTAGGCAATGCCAGATGGCACTGCATCAGGGGCCACACATGTGGGTGCTCTGGGCCCTTCCCCACATGGGTGACCCACCCGTCCCCCATCATGGCTTGCTGGGGCTATGGGATCTCAGCAGCTCCAGGGACTGAAGTACTTACTCCACGAGGCCACACAGGGTACAGGCCACGGAGCCGCAGCCCCAGCAGGTGCGCACACACTGCCCGCACAGGGCTCGCTCACACTGGCCGCAGACCGCCTTCCCATCCACGGCTCGCACACATGAGGAACAGGCGACGGACGCTACCCCAGATGGGTCTGTGAGGAAGAAACGCCATGCTGTCAGGCTGCAAAGAGACTGGAGTTTCCGGGACTGCCGGGCTACCTGCCTCCCTGCACACCTGAGGGCAGAGGGCTCTGACCTGCCTACCCCATTCCCACCTACACTGGATCCTTCTGATAATCCGTAAGCCTGGTACGGTGCACAGGACCCCCGTTTTACTAGAGAGATCTAAGGTGAGATATGCCTGTAGTTGACTCCCAGTTCAGTGCTCCATCCCTTACCAGGTCCCTCTGCTACCTGGAGGCCAGTGCTGGAAGGACCATTCTTCCCCTGTTGCTTGTCAGAACTCCCATCTGGGTCTCAGTGTGGCCCACTGCCTTAACTCGTTAACAAAGAGGTGCCTGGGCTCCTCGCAGACACACCAACCAGACTTGAGGTAGGGTCGGGGACTGCGTTTCTAACCAGCAACACAGGTGATACTCTGAGACCCACATTGCGCAGGGACGGGACGGGCATGTTTCCAGTCTTGTGGGACTATCTGAGGGGGCTGCAGGCAGAAAGCAGATGGGATACCCGGGGAGTCTCTGCTGCTTTTTGGCCCAGTAGTTAGAAGCTGTTTAACAACTTCCAGTCTTGAATGTGAGACCTCCTGATAACAGGAGCCTTCTGAGCCAGAAGGCCAAGCTCTGGGTCAGACTCCTGCTTGCCCAGGGAGGAAAAGCCTGAGCTTGCAAATGAAGAAAAATGCTTGTGCCACCACCTGCCCTCAGTGCCACAGCCACGAAGGGCTGCTGGTGCCACTCACCAGCTTCAGAGGCCTGCCCAAGGCTCCTGATCAGGCGGCCGTCTGGTCCAATCAGCATCTGCCCACGTGCAGCCCTCGGGGCCCCTGTAGGGCCAGGCTTTGGGGACTCTGGCAGGTGAACGACGGCACAGCCTTCATCCCACACGTGGTCCAGGTAGGCCTGGGCCCCGAGGAAGAGGAGTCGCTTGGTCTTCTCTGGAGGAAGACAAATCATTCTCACGTCCTTCACTGTGTACCAGCAAAGCCCCTGCATGGCCACTGAGTCTTTCTAGCCTCACAAGAACCCCATCGTCCTCCCATGTGCCCTCTGTCATCCAGTAACCCCAGCCTGTGTTGTGCCCTGGCGAGCTGGGTCCTGCTCTGCCTCTATGCTGAGAATGCTCGTGCCTCCTTTCCTTACCTGGCTTAGCTGTCATCTCCTCCAGGAAGGCTCCGGCCCTGCAGCCCCACCTGTGTCTGATGCAAGGGTTCCCTCTCCTATCACTCGGCTCATTTTCTGCAATTCACGGCTGGCCTCGCCTCACTAAGCTTGTTCCCCTTTCTCCCTTTTCTGCTTCCCCAGCACTCCCCACCTGGAAACCAGGCTCTGTGGAATGCACAGAGGGAGCTCTGCACTGTGGAGCACTAATTCACAAAACTCGTCCCCTGCCAAGGAAGCAGCCAGAGGCTTGGAGCTGGGCCTGCAGCCTCTGGCCAGCACACACCCCCTTCACCTGCTACAGAGTTGCTGGCAAGACAAGCATCCCAGAACCTTCCAGACCTCTTGTTCTAGAACACCCACCCATCCCTGGGAGCAGTGGTTTTCCATCAGGCCACAGTTCAGTCACCTGGGGAGCTTTGAAAAATCAGATGCCCAGGGCCAGACCCAGAAATGCTTTGTTTTTTGTTTTGCACACCTCACCATAACACAGTAAAGGCAAAGATCCCAGAAACTCTATGTGGCTCTACATGAAATGGGCAGCAATAATAGTGACAGGGTAACTTAAATGGAGTAGCTGATGCCAGCTCACGACACCTTGCACCTCTTCCTCCTGGCCCCCCACATCTTCCCCCATCTATAATGGGAAAGGAATGGGACAGACATGTGGTGAGGCTAATCCTTGTCCTCAAGGCCTTGTGGACAATTCGAGGTTAAGAGATCAGGGTTAACAGCTGTGGCCTGGAATTTGGAAACTGTCACATAGTTCAAAGTAGGTGTCCTGCATTTACCATGGAAGGCCCACTGCACCCAGCAGCCGTCCCTGATCTGACCCGGTGAGTGGCACACACCTGCCAACGCCCAGGTCAGGGCACTCGGGAAGAGTAAACAGCCAGACTGAGCCAGGCCCCATTTCCATCTCCCTCTTCTTGCCTGCACAATGTTTGCATTTTTCAACTGTCTTGAGAGGGCACACGCTTGCGGTCCTGCCACAGTTCCCACGGCATCATTCCCCTTACCTTCCCATGTCCCAGGATAGCACTCGCTTTCACAGCCCTAGCACACTGGAGACACGGCACAGAGGAACCTCGGGAGGCAGAGTCTTTCCCTCATTCCCAAGGCGCAAGCGGCACCAGGTAAATCACACCCCCCGGGTCATCCTCTAACTGCTTTACAGGTGCAGACTTTGTGCCCCAATCACTAGGCAAGGCACGCTCCACTTTGTACCTGCCCCAGGGTATTAATCATCCCAGTCAGAGTGATGATCAATAAGATCAACACGCCCGAAATCCACAGGAGAAAGCCAGAGAAGGCCTGGGAGCTCACTGCCCTCACATCCCACCCAGAACTGGACATTCCAGCCACACGGAGTCCTAATTCGCTCTCCTGCTGCCTGGCTTCTGCCTCGTCCTCTTCCTTCCCTTCCTCTGCCTGGCTAACTCCTACTCGCCCCCACAGGATTCCGCTCAGACTGTTCTTCCAAGAAGCCTTCCGTGCCATCCCTGCAGGTGCGCCTGCACAAACCTGTGCCTGCCCCGATCACCTGGCGATTCCTTCTCCTGCTGGTCTCCCCAACTAGGCTGGGGAGCTCCCGGGAGACGGGGCACATCTGTCTTGCCTGCCTTTGGTTTCCCGAGAAAGCCGCAGTGCCTGGCAGGGGCGGCGCGCTCCATGAATACCTCTTGGGTCAGCAGGGGCACTCTTCGGGTTGACTCCACGCAGGACGCCCCGCTCCCCAACCTCTCCCAGGACATCCTGCACGGGACAGTCCCGAGGAAGCACCAGGCGGGTGCCGCTCGCTGCAGGACGGCGACTAACCGGGATCGTGGAAGAGGACGCGGGGGCTAGGGGCAGGGACCCTTTTCTTTCAGGCTGTCGGACAGGGTGGGTGAACGCTGGGGTCCTCACATCCCCCTCACTGACCCCAGCCCTAGGCGTGGCCAGCTCGTGTCCCCGCGGCCTCCCAGCTTCCGGGAACGCGGGGCCAGAAAGCAGGGCCCTCGAGCCCCCCGCTCAGGCCTCAGAGGGGACGCTGAGGCCCAACCCGTTCCAGGCCCCGACGCAGCGGACCCTCGGCAGCCCGCCCGGCACTCACCGAAGACCTCCTGCGAGTAGCGCTCGGCGCACACGCCGCGGCTCAGCTCCCTCTGGCCCACGCGAACCTTGAGCTGTAGCGGGGCCGCGTCCGCGAAAGGGCAGCCCCGCTTGGGCATGGCCGCGGGGCCGGGAGCTACGCAGCTCCCCGGCCGCCGGCCCCTTACCAACGACGCCGTGACGTCACAGCCGCGCGCCCATCCGCGGGCGTGAGCGGGTTTGAGGCGAGGGAGCGACGCGGCGCGTGATAGGCTGCGGGCGAAGTGGGGGGCGGGGCTCCTGCGCAAAGCGGCGCAGGATAGGCCGAGGGAGAGATCGGGGGTGGAACTCGTGCGTCGGTGTGCTGGACTCGACGCCGCGGGAAAGGCCAGGGCCAGGTTGAGGATCAGGGTGGGCGGGTCCGTGGGAGAGATTTGTACGCGCGCGGCTCAGGATAGGCGGGAGGAGAGACTAGGGGCGGGGTTCCTGTGCGGCGCGAAGCGAGGTAGGGTGGGAGCCAGGTCGCGGCATTCGGCTGCGCGGGAAGAGCCAGTGGGCGAGGCCGAGGGTCAGGACAGTGCAGCGAGGGCGGAGCTTGTGCATCGGGGGCGGGCCTCCTTTGAGGATCGGCGTGGGATAGGCCAGGGCGACGTCGGGGCGGGTCTAGTTTGAGGAACGGCTCGGGATAGGCCAGGGCAACGTCTAGGGCGGCTGGGTCTGTGGCGGGATTCCTGTCAGCTTTTGTTTGGTTCCTAAACGGGAGACACTGGTTATAGTTCCTCATTTACTTCTCCGAAGTTAAGAGGCAGCCCGCTTTTTCCTAGCTCTTTTATGCTTTTAGAGACAGGGTCTCGCTCTGTCACCCAGACTGAGTGCAGTGACACAGTCTCGGCTCACTGTAGCTTGCGCCTCCCGGGCTCAGGCGATCTTCCCTTCTCGGCCTCCCCGGGAGCTGGGGCCGCAGGCGCGCGCCTCCGCTCCCCGCTTTTTGGTTTTGGGTAGGAACGGGGTTTCGCCGTGTTGCCTCAGCTGGTCTAGCTCCTCACTGTGGCGGTTCCCGCCTTCCGGAAGTAAAGGCGTGTGGGGGCTGCGCTCTGAGGGCCGCGTGCGGCTGCCGAGCGCCCCCGGGCGGGGGTATGCGCCGCTGTGTGGAAAATGTTCTTGCACAGCGGGTTCATCTGACTTGGGGTCCCCAGGCCGCGCGGTGCACCCGCGTCGTCCCTTTTCCAGGGTTCTGCTCACCAGAGGCGGCTCTCCCCTGCCCCGGCGGGTGCAGAACTGACCCGTCCTGTGGCGTGGGCTTCTCCCGGTGAGAGGTGACAGCGTGCTGGCAGCCCTCGCTCGCTCTCGGCGCCTCCTCTGGCCGCGCTTGAGGGGCCCTTCAGCCCGCCGCTGCACTGTGGGAGCCCCTCTCTGGGCTGGCCGCTGCCGGAGCCGGCTCCCTCAGCTTGCAGGGAGGTGTGGAGGGGGAGGCGCGGGCGCTTGCGGGCCAGCGCGGGTTCCGGGTGGGGGTGGGCTCGGCGGGCCCCGCAATCGGAGCCACCGGCCCCAGGCAGTGAGGAGCTCAGCACCCCGGGCCAACAGCTGCGGAGGGTGGGCTGGGTCCCCCACCAGTGCCGGCCCGCCTGTGCTGCGCTCGAATTCTCAGCGGGCCTCAGCTGCCTCGCCGCGGGGCAGGGCTCGGGACCCACAGCCCGCCATGCTGAGCCTCCCCGCTGCCGTGGGCTCCTGCACGGCCCAAGCCTCCCCGAGGAGCGCCGCCCCCTGCTCCGCAGCACCTGGTCCCATCAACCGCCCAAGGGCCGAGGAGTGCGGTCGCACGGCGGGCAGCTCCACCTGCGGCTCCAGCGTGGGATCCACTAGGTGAAGCCGGCTGGGCTTCTGAGTTTAGTGGCAACTTGGAGAACCTTCGTGTCTAGCTAAGGGATTGTAAATACACCAATCAGCACTGTGTCTAGCTCAAGGTTTGTAAACCCACCAATCAGTACCCTGTGTCTAGCTCAAGGTTTGTGGATGCACCGATCTGCACTCTGTATCCAGCTAATCTGGTGGGGATTTGGGGAACCTTTATGTCTAGCTGAGGGATTGTGGATGCACCAATCAGCACTGTGTCTAGCTCAAGGTTTGCAAACACACCAGTCAGCACCCTGTGTCTAGCTCAACGTTTGTAAATACACCAATCAGCACTCTGTGTGTAGCTCAAGGTTTGTAAAAGCACCAATCAATCAGCACTCTGTATCTAGCTAATCTGGTGGGGACTTGGAGAACCTTTATGCCTAGCTAAGGGATTGTAAATACACCAATCAGCATTCTGTGTCTAGCTCAAGGTTTGTAAATGCACCAATCAGCACCCTGTATCTAGCTCAAATCTTGTAAGGTGCCCAATCAGTGCTCTCACTTGGAGAACTTCTGTGTCTAGCTCAGGGATTGTAAACACACCCATCAGCACCCTGTCAAAATGGACCAATCAGCTTTCTGTAAAACAGACCAATCAGCCCTCTGTAAAATGGACCAATCAGCAGGATGTGGGCGGGGCCAGATAACGAAATAAAAGCACGCCTCCGAGCCAGCGGTGGGAAGGTACTCCAGTCTTCCTAAACACGGTGGGTGTTTTGGTCTTTCACTCTTTGGGTCTGCACCATGTTTATGAGCTGTAACACTCACTGTGAAGGTCTGCAGCTTCACTCCTGAGGCCAGCAAGACCATGAACCCACCAGGAGGAATGAACAGCTGCAGATGCACCACCTTAAGAGCTGTAACACTGCCTGTGAAGGTCTGCAGCTCCACTCCTGAAGCCAGCAAGACCATGAGTCTGCCAGAAGAAACAAACTCCGAACACGTCCAAACATCAGAAGGAACAAACTGCAGACATACCACTTTTAAGAACTGTAACAGTCACTGTGAGGATCTGCGGCTTCAGTCTTGAAGTCAGTGAGATCAGGAACCCACCAATTCTGGGCACACCTGGACTGTGTTCTCACGGCTCCATCGGTGCTGCCTCTGGCGTGAGGAGGTGATACCTGGAGCCCTGCAAACCCATCCCATGTGACTCCCGTGTCGCAGCTGCCCACACTCCCTCAGAGGCAGTGTACTCTCTCCTGGCCATGGGTGGCTGAAACCCTACCAGTCTCCAGGTTAGATGTCCTTTCTCCTCCTGCCGTGCGGGGTTCCCTGCAGTGGGGACGAGATCAAGCATTCTTGGCTCTTCCTTGCCACTCTGCTGGTATAATGGAGAATTTCTGCCTTAGGGAAATGACTTGCAAGTTACTCAGTTGGAGTCATGTATGACTAAACACATTTGGTTTATCCCAGAAATAGATGAAGTTCTCAGAGAGGAGGATTGTTTTCAATCTTATAGATCGTGGAGATTTATAAAGATTTCCCCGAGTTCAGACTTGCAGCTATCCTAGGGTCTCATCACCATTGTGGACAGATACAGAACATCGGGCAGCTTGTGGAGTGGGGCTGTCCCCCAGGCCACATGCTGGTTCCTCAGAGGCTGCTGGGGAGGATTCTGCTGCTTTAACAAACTTGCCTGGCTAACACCACCAGCTCGCCCTTGAATGTCTTCTTGGGTGAAGCCATGAACCCTCCAGGGTTAAGCCCTAATTTTGGGGCTCACCTGCCCTGCATCAGATTGATGCTTAACTTGTAAAGAAACTGGTAGCTTTCCAGAGTGCTAGGAAAAAGGAAAGTTATCATTAAACAAAATTATTGTCATAGTTTTCCTCTGATTCGTCTAGAGGTCTCTCCTGGAGACTGGCTGTAAACTTTGGCCCTGCCCTGACAGGGCTCTGGGGGCGGTGGGCGTGGGGTTATAGTGTGTGCTCGTGGGATGCCTCCTGACCCTGGCTGATGGCCTCAGGCCTGTGTATCCAGCTGTGCTGGCATTCCTCTCACCAGCAGCTTGCTTCTAGGCCTTGGCAGGCAGCCTGTGGCTTTTGTCTGAGCAATGATCAGTTCATTCCTATCACGATGGTCTCTCTGGGAGAGTCCTGACCAGGAGGAGAGTGAGGCTTAGGTGCGAGGGTCAGGTGAGAGCTGAAGGAGGCAGCACAGCAGAACACGTGAAACTGCAGAGCGGGTGTGTGACCCACAGGGCGGGAGAGAGGAGGCAGCGTTCCTCACAGGCCAGTGGGGAGTGGGAGCCACGGGGAGCAGGCAGGCCCAGCCAGATGGTGGGGAGCGAGCCAGCGGCCTGTGCAGCAAATCTGTATTCGGGTCCAGGGTGTTATTACTCAAGTGCATTTCCTATGGGGTGTGGTTTCGAGCCGGCAGGCATCAGCTTCATGGCATCTTGCTGTGACTGGGTGGTGGTCACTGTGGCATGTCTGCACAGTCCGTGAGGGGTGTGGGGGCCAGGGGCTGAGTCCAGTAGGTTGTATCCAGGTGTCCCATAGGGAGCTGGTCACCAGCAGGCAGGTGTATAAAGCAGAGATCTGGGTGGACCACCCTGAGCAACTGGGAGGAGGTGAGGAGCTAGAAACTGTCAAGAATGACTGAGCCCTGCTTCTGTACCAGCAAGTCCAACTTTTACTCAGAAGGGATGCCATTCTGAATAAATCTTGTCATAAAATGATAAGAATTCACTACAATTATCACTAATTTGTCTTTTACCCATGTATTCAACAGAGACCACACTGACCCCCATCTACACTGGGGCTGTGTTATTGATGCAAAGTGGAGAGAGCTCCTTACTATAACCACTCAGACCCTCCAGACATCTGCTACTGAAAAGAAGGGGGTGGAGACCCGAATGATTGACCTGGCTGTCTGCACTAACCCACCACTCAGACGCTAAAGCCTCTTGTCTCTGGTCCACGCGGAAGTGAGTTGGTGCTAGGGGAGAAGTATTTCCCCTCTGCGTTGGTGTCTTTTTACCCTGTGAAACACCTGCCTTCCATCCTGAGAGGAAGGAAAACGATGACAACTTGTGTTCTGGTGGAAGATTTAGCAGCTGCTACAAAACAGAGGTTTGAAAACCTATTTTGCAGCTCTCAAATTTCAATTTAAATGACTTTGAGGGCCCAGTGTAGATGTGAGGGCTGAGTGGAGAAAGCCCTCAGCACCCTCTCCCCAAGAGCTTACCCCTGCCTCGGGGCTCCCTTTTTGTCTCTCGCTATGTTATGAAAAGAGAGCATCTGGGAACACTGAAAGGCTGGCTTGTGCCTGTGTGTCCCACCCCATCTCAAGGTGGCTGTGCTGCTGAGGGATTCCAGCCCAAGGAAGGAAGCACCCGTGGCCTGGGGCAGGGCCGTGCAGTTGCATGGCTTTCCTGTCACTCAGGTCACTGAGGGCTGTTCTTGGTACTGTCTAGAAAAGTTGCTTGCATCCCTGGGTCACAGGAATCTCATAACCCAGCCTATGCCCCCAGGCCCCTTCCGTGTCAGTAGAGCCTGCTGAACTTCCTGGGTTAGTGAGACCAGCTGACAGCCACAGTGCTCAAAGGTCAGGGTCTAACCCTGCCAGACTGGCCTCTCTGTAGGATTCCCTGTCTTTGAAAGGATACTGGAAGGGCAGTTGTTTTTCTAAACTTACTCCGAACTCTGAGCCACTGCACCCGGCCTAAATATCATTTTAAAAACTAAACATGCTGGCACGGTGGCTCCCGCCTGTAATCCCAGCACTTTGGGAGGCCAAGGCGGGCGGGTCAGGAGGTCAGGTGTTCGAGACCAGCCTGGTCAGCATGGTGAAACCTCATCCCTATTAAAAATACAAAAAATTAGCTGGTTGTGGTGGCGGGCGCCTGTAATCCCAGCTACTCAGGAGGCTGAGGCAGGAGAATCGCTTGAACCTGGGAGGCAGAGGTTGTGGTGAGCAGAGATCGCGCCACTGCACTCCAGCCTGGTTGACAGAGCAAGACTCTGTCTCAAAACAAAACAAATAAACCATATTTAATTAACTTGGTCTCTTATATGGGCTTGTTCTATTTAATTTTCTGAGTAAACACAAGGCTTGGCTTTATGACCCAAAAAACATGGGCAGCTCTTAGGAAGCTACATCCTCCAGACTCCTGTCACAGTGAATTGTTGTCTTTCAGTGTTTAAAAGCAATAAAGACAACGTCAAATCAAACATGTAATGACTGCTCCCATTCAGTGGCCATTGGAGATGTTTATTATGACACTGCTTTGGCTGGACACGCAACCATGTGACACTAATGTGTCATAGAAGGTCTCTGAGCACTTTGGCTCATTTTAAATAGAATTTTTAAAAATATACACAAGGCTGGCTTTCCAATGTTTAAAATCATTGTAGAAACCAACAGGTTCAACAGAAATACAAAAGTACAGAAAATGGTTTTCCTGCTTTGGTGTTGGTTGTGGTGGCCGAGGAACATGATTGCCACTGTTTACACAAGTCCAGACGCTGCCAGGGCCTGTTGCGATCGGCTCAGTCTGCGACTAAAACAGCTGGATCATCGATTCTCTTGACTTGCCAACACCAACCCATTTGACTGAAAGAGCAGAAAAGACTGTTATGATACACACTGGAGGCAGAAAGTTCAGAAAAAGTTTTCTTTAGTGTCGTATCTTTCTGTGTAGTTCAAATGGTAAAGGGGCTATTTTCTCTCCAAATGGAGACAGTTCTAATTTGTGAGTTATGAAGGCAGTGCATGTTGGGGGACTGATCCTCTCGCAGTGGAAAACAGGAGTCTCTTCCCTTCTCCCTTGGAAATGGCAACGTTAGTTACTTAGTGACTCTCCCTGCAGGCCCTTTCTCTGTAGGTGCAAACACCTCTGGGCTATGAGAGTAAACATATGACACAGTCATATGGCTGGGATGTGTCCCATCTGTTGTTCTAGATGCGGAGAGGCAGGGGCTCCTGGCAAGGTTACACCCACACCCTAGCCCGGAGCCCCACTGCCCCAGCTCTGAGTCCTCCTCCCCTCCTGACATCCAATATATTCACTTGGTGACCACACTTGGTTTTCTTATTGCTCACCAAGCCCTGTGCTGGGATGTGGGCCCCTTGGGGCATCCAGGGTGCAGGGAGGGTGGCTGGGGATGCAGGGCACCCACCTGCGACTCCCACGTGATTCTCCACAAAGCGGATGTAGTTCTGGGCCTGCGGGGGCAGGTCCTCCCACCTCCGGGCGCCTGTGGTGTCTGCTTTCCAGCCAGGCAGCGTTTCATATTCGACTTCGACCTTCTGAAGCATCTCCTGGTTAGCTGGGGGAAGCACACAGGAGATGAGTGGGGCCCACAGACCTCCTATCACCAGGGAAGCAGATATTTGGTGACGCAGCCACCCCCATCCAGGGACTCCTTGCCTAGGGACTCAGCTGCGAGGAAGGCAGCAAGTGGGCACGTGGCCCAGTTTGATTTTCTCAGTGTTGGGTGGTGAGCAGGGGACAGCAGTGGGGCTCAGACACTGACTACACGCCTTCCAGACCAGAGGGACATGACACATACGTGCTACCCACTCTGCTAGAACTTCCACTGTGACATCAGCTGAGGCACTCCAAGTCTTGGCTTGGAAATTCTGAGAGACTCTAGAATCCTGAAGCACTAAGGGATCCTGAAGCATCTGTGTCCTCCCACCCAAAGAGCATCAACTCCCAGAGGGCAGGGACCCCCGCTCTGTGCAGGACTCTGTGGTTCCTGGTAGAAGACAACCACCCTTACAGATGGAAGATGCCGGAACACGGGTTCTTGCTGCAAGTGTGTTTGAGCCTTGGAGCCAGGGAGTGTTTGCATGTCCTCCTGGGACCCTGGACCACCATGAGGAGAGCTTGCAGTCCTCAGAAATGCATCCTCTCAAAGGTCAAGGGTCAGGAGGGTCAGGGACACTGCCTGCAAGGACACACATGGCTCCTGTAGCCAAGTGGCCCTCTGTGGTCTACAAAGATCTGCTGAGTGGAGACCAGCCAAGAGCAGCTCACCCAGGGCCACTGAGGAGGAAGCCATTGCGGGGAACAGGGTCAGAACATGACCCTGGACTGAGGTTGAGGGGGCACATCCAGATGCACATGAAACTGAAACCCGTGAAACCCAGGCAAATGGCATCTCCTTCATGCTTTCCAGAAGAAGGGGTGCACGGGAGCAGGGATCCCGGACAGGTCTTAAAAATCTCACCACAAAGCATATTTTCTCAGATAAAATAGCCATCCTGTACATCTGCATAGAGCTTTAGGTTTTCCAGAGCCAACCGCATCCACTAACTCCTGTGTGCCTCCCGTGGCTCCCTGCAGGTAGGCCTTTTCCTCAAGGCAACTGAAGGTCCCCCAGGGTCCCAGGCGAGTAGTCTGTCCCCCTGAGCCATTCCCAAAGCACTAGAAGGGGCCTACAGCCACCCCTGCCCAGCCAGGCCTCCTGGGGAACGTTGTGGGGAGAAACCTGTGAGAGGCAAAAGCCGTGATGGAGGCTGGTCACTGGAGACAAGCTGCTTGCCCTGTGTCCTGTGAATGTGGGAACTCACCCCTCTCTCAGAAATCACAGGTCCCATCTATTCCAATACCATGAAACGGCCCAACAGGCAGAACGGTTGCCCCACTTCACATACCTGGGAAATAGGGAATCCTTTTCCCATTCAGCTTGTATGAAACGCCGACTTTAATCTCACCCAGCACGTCCAGGATGTCCAGCTTCGTCAGGGCCAGCCTGTGCAAAGCCAAGGGGCCACGCAAACCCAAGAAGTGGTCAGCAGTGCTGGGGTTTCTTCCGTTTGCTTTTCACCTCTCGCTTCTGTTATTTACGGCAGGGGTCCCCAATCCCTGGGCTGCGGACCAGTACTGGTTGGTGGCCTGTTAGGAACTGGGCTGCAGAGCAGATGAGTGGCGGGCAAGCTAGCATTATGGCCTGAGCTCCACCTCCTGTCATTCGGTTCTCATAGGAGCCCGAACCCTATTGTGAACTGTGCATGCGAGGGATCTAGGCCGCATGCTTCTTGTGAGAAACAAATGCCTGATGATCAGAGGTGGGACAGTTTCATCCCGAAACCATCCGCCGCCACACCCCTGCCAACTGCCCTGTCCATGGGAAAATCATCTTCCACCAAACTGGTCCCTGGTGCCAAAAAGGTTAGGGACTGCTGATTTACACCGAGTGGAAAAGGAAGATTAAGTGATCCCAAAAAAGTGCCATTGACGAACATGCCAGAGGGTGGGGGCTTCTGCTCACGCCCTGTACCTCATCTCTGCCCTTTTAAGTCCCCTATACCTCGAGTGCCCCACGGGACCCCTGCTCCCACAGGCTCCACTTTCTCCCCTCCCATCCCCACACATGGTGGCTGCTGCTTGTCTGTGGCTCTGGCTGCACTTTCCCCACAGCACAGCCGTGTTTAGGGTCCCAGCACTGCCCTGTGTCCAGCCCGTGAGCATGGCACCCTTGTCCTAGTCACCTTCCTGGCCCCTGCCCACCCACCCACCAATGCCAATGATGGCAGCCTCCCTTCCTGGTCCATCTTTGGCACCAGGCCCTGTGCCATGGGCTCTGTTTTTCCTTCTCTCTTTCTGTTTTTCCTCCCTCCGTGGGCAAAGCCTGAAGGGGCACCAGATGCAGCAGGCTATGGATGGGTCTGCTGAGCACTGCTGGCCCTGCCCGTCCTCCACGCTGGCCCTAGCACGTGATAAGGCTGGCGCCGTGAACCCGGCATCACGCACAAGGAAAGTGAGGGTCAGGGGCCCCAGACGCCGCACCCTCAGCTACTCGGTTCCTCTGCTTCCCGTTGCCGGACTGGCTCTATACCCACCCAGGAGGGGTCTGGCTAATTCTCCAGGAATTTTGGATGATGCTCTCAACCCTGGTGAAAGATGTGCGACTCACAGCCTTGGCCTGTCTGACTGAGCTGGAAAGGAAGCCGTGAGCCCACCCATCACACGAAGCCTCTTTCTGATCCCTGGGAGAGCCTGAACAGCTGGGCAGCCTGGGTCAGTCTGTGGAAAGCAGAGGGGCCTGCAGAGTGGACGCCTCGACAGGCCGGCACCCATGCTTCCATCCTCCTAGCAGGATGACAGTGCATCCTTTCGTCCTGGATACTTCTGGTCTCCACATGAAGCATTTTAACCTTTCACAAGTGCCGGAATGCCCTCATCCTTCACGGCGTCAGCCCTGGGGTGGGAGTTTGTGCTCCTAGGGCTGGCTCCAACACACCCTGCACAGGCCTCCATACCGCTAACCCCTGGGCCGTGCTTTGTGGAAGGCTCGAGATCGATGGAAACCTTGTCCAAGGAGACTTGGTGGCCCTCAGCCCCTGCGTCAAGTGCTGCTTGCCTCTGCAGGTGTCGCGAGGCAGGGACAGTCCCAGTGGGGATGGCAGCATGGGTTGCTTACGCAGTGAATCCATTGACCATGTGAGCATATCTCAGAATCATCAGGTCCAGCCAGCCGCAGCGCCTCTTCCTGCCTGTGGTCACTCCCCACTCGTGGCCGCGGGTCTGCAGCAGGTCTCCAATCTCCTACGTGAGAACAGGGTGGACGTCACGTGAGCCGTGGTGGGAGCCTTGTGCGGCCTGGCCCTGCTGCTCCCCCTCCTCCTCGCAGGCAGCTCTCAGAATCCGAGGGTGCCCCGCCTCCGCCGACAGTCCTTAGTCCAGCTCCCCGACATCCCCACACCCCTGATAAGCCTGTCCAGCAGCTGAGGCTCACAACGGGCAGGGCCTGGCCCACAATGCCAGCTGAGCCGGCGAGCGCTCTTCCTGAACAGGCCAGACCACTGGGCTTTGTGAGCTGGGGAAGGCACGGGCAGCCTTGCTGTCTTCCCCTCCTGCCATGGGCAGCTGGGGGAGGCGGGCCTGGCCCTGCAGCTTGGCTTTGGGGGTCAGGGGTGTGTGTATCTCCTGACATGTATCCCTGCACCCTCTCAGGCCTCTCTGGATGGTGCCCGCCCCTCCCCGTGCTGGCTCTCCCAGCACCTGCCCTTCCTTCTGCCCGGTAACAAGGGCCACGTCCTTGCCCTCCCAAGGGTCACGGGGTGAGGCTGAGAGAGGAAGGCTGGGGCCTCCTGAGGATTCTGGGGCCACAACAGCTTCCAGAAACCTTCCTGAGGCTGGAGAGCTGGGCAGGGTTGTGGGGGTTGGCTTTCAGCCCCAATTCTAGCTTGGGTGTGACAGAGGACCCCCCAACCTGAGGACAAGGCTGAGGGAAGGTGCTCAGTGTCCTCTCTGAGCCAAGGTGAGTCCACCAGCTACCCTGAGTGAGGGTGTCCTGAGGAGCTGCAAGGTGTCCCCACTTGCCTGTGGGCCTCACACACTCCGAGGGGAACGAGGTCATGTGTACGCGTGTGCATGTGCACATCCTATGTGAGCTCATGTGCTGTGGCCGTGGGAACAGGCCCACCCCAGCGCCTCTTACTAAGCTCCCCACTGGCCTGCACGCAGGAAGGGCCCTGATGGGAGATGGGGAAATAGCACTGACAGGGTCCCCACAGCCCCCACCCTGGCACTGCTCACCCCACCCCTGGCACCCCTGCCTGGCCTCCCTGGCCTCCTGTGGGGTCCTGAGGGGCTGGGGACTCACATTGATCTGTTCGGTGGGGAAGGCCCCGATGCCCACGCGTGTGGTATAGGCTTTCACCACGCCATACACGTCACCTATGTTCTGCGGGGGGATACCCAGGCCCGTGCACACGCCGCCCACGGTGCAGTTGGATGAAGTCACAAAGGGGTAGGTCCCTGCAAGACAGAGCAGGTTAGGGGGCTACCTGTCACCCCTGCAGATTATTCCACCCGGCCCAAGAGGCCTTCTCAGTAAAGGGCAGCAGGCAGTTCAAATCGTGGGGGGTCCCCTCCGTGGGGGTCGCCAGCCTGGCCTGTCCTGGGGGAGTGGCCGAATGGGTGCTGTGTGCTGGGCCATGTGGCTCACATAAGAGTCTGGGGTGAGGGGAGGGAGAAAGTTGCCCATAGCATGGCCTGAAGTGGCCAGGCCACCTCGGGGGTGAGGGTAAGCTGGTGCGCCTGTAGGGGTGAGGACGGGATATGGCTGTACAGACCATCGGAAGGGCTGGCTCTGACCCACCTTGCCAGGCTCCCTGGCCCCACCCCTGACCTTGTCACCCTGTTCTTTCATCTCTAGCCCAGCCCCTTCTCCTCTCCCCTCCCTTGCTGACAACAGGAACACCAAGGACACGAAGATCATTTCTGTGGGCATGGATGGCACTGTGGCCTTGGAAAGCAGATCTGCCCCTCCCTCCCCCATCGGTTCCCACGGCTCTCCGCAGCTGGGTCTTCCCTGGCAGGCACGAAAGGTCGTTGGCACGCACACCCTCCCGGACATACCGAAGTCAATGTCGAGGAGGGCGGCGTTGGCACCCTCCACCAGGATCTTCTTGGGGGGGCCGTGGAGTGCCTCATACATAAAGTAAACACCATCTCGGACCATGGGTCTGATGCGCTCAGCAAAGCCCTGCAAGGAAGGGCCAAGCAGCAGAGTGAGCCTGGCCTGTGGCCTGGGGCGGGGGAGGCCTGGGCGGGGGAGGCCTGGGCGGGGGAGGCCTGCGTCCCAAGAAGGTTGGCCAGCCCGTAACAATGCCTAGTATCGGGTGTGCCCCAAGAGTGTTCAACGAGCACCAGGTAGGACAGCCAGCCTCCCTGGAGGGGCACTTCCGCAGCCCCCACACTGCGGCCCCGGCTTCACCTTGAGCCTTTTGAGTTGGCCTTCAATGTCTATTTCCAGGGTGGGGAACATCGACTGGTGCTGGTGGGCCAGGTTCTTGAATCTGCACAAGGGACAGTCATTGTCACCCCCTGTCATGGTCCACACTGGTCCTCAGGGCCCTCCCCACTAGCCACAGTCCCTTCCGGCAACTTCTCCCCATCCTCCCCCGGGACTGCAGACGGCTCAGGTACCTGGAGGAAAACTCATCAAAATCTGACAGGAGGTCGCAGATGCGGAGGCCTGTCCGGGCAGCTTTGGAAGAGTAGGTTGGTCCGATTCCCTTCTTGGTGGTGCCTATACTGAAAGATGGGGAGTGGGTGCCCATGAGAACCCAGGAGCCCCAAGGAGCTCAGGGATCCCACGGAGGCCATGACCCCTGCCGGCTCATGACTCCAGGGCTCACCATTGCCGCCTGTGTCTGGCTGAGCTGTGAGTGTGTGCATGTGTGGCTGTACGCACTCGCAAGGATGTACTGGTACGGTGTGTGCCTGTGTGTGGATGTGTGCACATGGAGTATGTGCACGTGTGTGTGTGCACGTGTGGCTGTGTGTACTTTTGTGCATTTGCGTGGGTGTGTGGGCTTGTGTGGTGTGTGCACATGTGCATACCTGTGCAAGCATGCATAGGCGTGTGGTGTGTACGTAAGAGCACGAGTGCCTGTGCCTGTGTGAGAGTGTGAGTGGGTAAGTGTGTGACCATCACCTCTCTGAGGCAAGACACTCTTCTGCTTCACTGCTGTGTCCTTGGCACATCTGAGGTTCTACTAAACTGTTTTAGTGTTCCTCGTGTCTTCCCTGGGGCCGTGTGGAGTCAGGAAAGGTGGTGGCTGTGACAGGTGACGGCAGGGCTTATGCACTCCCGGGGGGGAGCTGCGTGGCAGTGGCAGCCGGCAAGGACAGTGTGCAACCCCAGCGAGAGACGGGCTGGCTGGTCCGGGGGTTGGGTGATGAGCTGTGGAATTTTGACGGTGCCATTCTCCAGGGGCTTTGAGTGGGCTGAAGTACCCTCCTCGTCGTGCCCAGGACCAGACACACCCCACAGTCTCCTGGCTTTCGGGCCCAGAAGACTCCCCGAGGGTGAGAGTGTCCCGGCAGACTTACTTCTTCCCCTCTTGTGCCTGGCGCTGCACTTCCTGAAGTCCATCGACAGCCTGGTGAAAATCAAACACTGTCGGGCGGGCCAGGTGAGGGCACCAGGGAACAGGAGAGAAGCAGAGGACAGATGTTTACCCATGGAACTCACCTCCTGCTGGCCTGAGTCTCCTGGGAAGGGGGTGGTCGAGATTTCAAAAAGGACACACTGGGGTGTGACCATGAGTGTCTGGGGCTCAGTTTCCCCATCTGCAAATGGGCTCGTGATCCCTGACCCAGCTCCCAACTTGAAGCTCTTTAAAAAGGATAATGTACAAGCTAATGGAGCCATGTGGAACAAGAAGGCCTTGGGGACTTCCCTGATCTCGGTGGCCACGTAGGAGCAGGGCTGGCTGGCAATGGTGGGGGCAGGAGGGGCTGTTCCCTGTACCCCAGTGGGAAACGTACCAAGGTGGGCTCTGTCAGAGATGATGAGCCTCTTCTCCCAGTCTTTCAGGCCTGCGGGGACACGGCACACAGGTGGGTCAGTGTTCACAGGTGCGCTGCAGCTCACACGTGAGGGGTCAAAGCTGGGCTAGCTCGCCCGGCTCCCATCCGGGTAAGGCATGAGGGGAGGAGGCTGACAGGGCCACCTCTGTTGCGCAGCAAGCAGCAGACCCACTCCTCGTTGCCTCCTCCCCAGCTGAGACTCCCGGACCCTCACTCCACCCCACTGCCGGGATGCCTACTCCCACGCCTGCAGGCTTCACGCACTCTGGGCTGGGGAGCCAGAGCTGGTGTGAGTGCCCGGCTTTCCTCCCTAGCTGCAGCCACTCTGAAGTTGACCTGTCCCCTCAGGACCTCAGTCTGGGTACCCCCTGGTGCCCATGTCCCCAGAATCACATTCTTGTTCTTTTCACACCCGTCCCGCCCTTGAGCCTGAGGCTGCAGCTCAGTGTCCTCCCAGACCCACTCAGGCTGCCATCTGTCCTTGCCCACCCTAGGTCTGACTTGCCCACATCCCCAGCTGGCGGGTCTGGCCTCTGCGTGCCTGGCCAGATGCTCTGCAGAGCCCCCAGGAGCCACATCCTTCCTTGCAGGCACAGTTAGCCCAGCAGTCCCCACTTCCCACTGGGTGTGTGGTCCAGGTCCCTGGCTCCTTCCTGGACTTCCCAGGTGCTACCTGGGCCCGTGATGCCGAGGCCACCAGCATCTGAGGCCCCTGGGTTGCCCAGCTCACTCGCTTTCTGCACAGGTAGAACCAGCGGGTGATGAGCTGGGCCAGCTGTGTTGGGAACCCACCCCCGCCAGTCCCCTCCCCGGGAGAAACCCTCAGGAAGGCTCCAGCCAACACAACCGCTCAGGGCACCGCGTCCGGGACAGGGCAAGTCTGCAGGAGCTTGGACCTACCTTTCTTCTCATTCTTCTCTGCTTCCTCAAACAAGCCTGGCAAGTGAATGACCACCCCGTTGCCTGCATGAGGGACAGAGGCATGGGAGACAGAGTTGTGTCCCAGACACTGGAAAACGTACATCAAGAACAGCATGAAATGGGTGGGTGCGGTGGCTCATGCCTGTGATCCTAGCACTTTGGGAGGCCGAGGCAGGAGGATCACTTGAGGTCAGGAGTTCGAAACCAGCCTGGCCCACATGGTGAAACCCCATCTCTACTAAAAATACAAAAAATTATCTGGGCGTGGTGGCACGTGCCTGTAATCTCAGCTACTCGGGAGGCCGAGGCAGGAGAATCGCTTGAACCTGGGAGGCGGAGGTTGCAGTGAGCTGAGATCCTGCCACTGCACTCTGGGTGACAGAGCGAGACTCTGTCTCAAAAAAACAAACAAACAAACAACAACAACAAAAAAAACCCAGCATGAAATGAGCACACGTATGTTCATAGCAGCATTATTCACAGTAGCCAAGAGCTGTCCATTGACAGATGAATGGATAAGCAGAACATGGTCTACCCACACGATGGAAGAGTATTCAGCCTTAAAAAAGGAAGGAAATTCTGACACAGGCTGCAACGTGGAGGGGCCTCGAAGACATTATGCTGAGTGAAATAAGGCAGTTACAAACGGACACAAACAGGATGATTCCGCTTATAGGAGGTCCCTGGAAGAGTCTAATTCATAGAGATAGAAAGTAGAACGGGAGGCGCCAGGGGCTGGGAGAGGGAGACTGGGGAGTTGTTTGATGTTTCAGCATCTCAGTGTGTGAAGATAAGAAAGTTCTGGAGGTGGATGGTGGTGATGGTTGCAAAACACATTCCTTGGTATTTAAGGAGCTGAAGATTGATGTCCCTGCAGAAACCTGCACGTAGATGTTCAGCAGCTCTATTCATAATCGCCGAATCTCGGCAGCAGTCAAGAGGCCCGTCAGTAAACAAAAGGAGAAATCAACTGTGGTCCATCTAGACAGTGGAGTATTATTCAACACTGAAAACAAATGAGCTATCAAGCCATGAAAAGACATAGAGGAAAGTTAAATGCATGTTACTGAGTGAAAGAAGGCAATCTGGGGTCTTTCCTTTCGGAAGCCCCTCTCTCTCCCTAGAGAGAGAACTGTTCTCCTTTCTCTTACTCCTGCCTATTAAACTTTCTGCTCCTTAGCCCCTCAACCCCCAAAAAAGGTGGGAGTCCTGAGATGGGAAAAGGGTATTTGATATGAACTTTGGATGATAATGATGTGTCAGTGTAGGTTCCTTGATTGTACAAATGTGCCTCTCTGGTGTAGGAGGTCATATGCTATGAGAGGCTATGCGTGTTTGGGGCAGGAGGCATGTGGAACTCTATTTTCTGTTTAATTTTGCTGTGAACCTAAAATTGCTCTAAAAATAAAATTTACTTTTGCCGGGGGGAAAAAAAAAAAAAAAAAAAGAAGGCAATCTGAAAAGGCGATATCCTGTACAATTCCAACTCTGAGATTCTGGAACAGGCAAAACTGTGGAGACAGCATAAGATGAGTGGCTGCCGAGGGTTGAGGAGGGAGAGATGAATGGGTGGAGCTCGGGGGTTTTTAGGACAGTAAAAAATTCTGTACGATACTATAGTGGCAGATACACAGCATACATTTGTCCAAACTGGTAGAATGTACAGCACCAAGGGTGAACCCTGAGGTGACTATGGACTCTGGGTGATCATGACCTGTCAGTGTAGGTTCATCGATTGTAACAAATGCACCGCTCTGGTGGGGCATGGTGGCTCATGCCTATAATCCCAACATTTTGGGATGCTGAGGCAGGAGGATTGCCTGAGGCCAGGAGTTGGAGATCAGCCTGGGTAACATAGCAAGACTCCATTTCTAAAAAAAATGCATATATATATATATCAGCTGGGTGTGGTGGCACAAGCCTGTAGTCCTGGCTACTTGGGAGACTGGGGCAGGAGGATCCCTTGGGCCCAGTAGGTTGAGGCTGCAGTGAGCTAGGACTGTGCCATTGCATTCCAGCCTGAGTGACACAGCGAGACCCTGTCTCAAAACAAACAAAAAACAAAAAAATACAAATACACCCCTGAGCTCTAAACCCCTTGCTTGAAGATGAAGCCCTTCAGAAACCCCTGCTGCCTCCCCAAGGAACCCCTTTCCCTTTGCCAGTTCCCGCTGAGGCTGGCCATGGCACAGGCTCAGCTGAGGGAGATGGGACTTCAGTCCAGACGAGAGTGACCCGGAGACTACGCAAGCCATGGTGAGCACAAAAGGTCACCCAAATGCCACAGCATCCTGAAATAAACACGCGGCAGAGGCCCGGAGTGCCGCAGCTGAGGGTGTCTGTGTGAGCCCTGGCACGTCCTGCCGCTTGCTAAGCGGTGCCCCCTTGGCCTTGTTTCCCACCACGTGGGGCCCAGGGCTGGGCAGCACAAGGCTGGCGGCTGGAGAAGGCTTCCTGCAGCACAACCCGGAGCGGCCAGCCAGTGCCACTGCCCAGTCTGCCAGGGCCAGGGGCTCCCAGGACATGGTGGGCAGGCCACCTGACTGCTTAGGGCCTCCCTGCTGTGAACTAGAGACCGCCCCCACACTGTCCTAGCCCCAGTGCTGGGAGGGCCAGGGACTGGGTCTGCACCCAAGGGGATGGTCTTGGGTGAGTCACTCCAGCTCAGCCCCTGACCACACATGGCCCCTGCAGCAGCCACCTCTGCTCTATCTTCCTCCCTCTGTTCACATTGAATGGGCCCAGGCCCATGCCATCTGCTGGGCACACACCTGAGGCGCCTGAGCCCCCACTTCCTGACGGGCTGGGAAGGGGTCAGATATATCACAAGGATAGCCTTGCTGAAGTCCGGAAGAGCCGGAAGGGAAGTACAAGAAGGGGCCTGGCTGGCTTGGCCACTGGGATCAGAAAAAGCTTCTCTGAGCAAGGGGGTCTTGGGCTAAGAGCTGAGGCCAGGGTGCACAGAGCAGGCTTCTAACCGAGAGAAGGAGGGAAGGAGAGCCAGGAACCCTGGGGGCAGAGGTGGCTCGCCTCTCGGAGCACTGAGTGGTCACAGGTGGCTGCAGCAAAGTCCACGGGGAGGAGCTGCGTCCGGACCCAGGAGGGGGCAGGTGATGTGGAAGGAGGTCCCTCTGCAGCACGGACTGGGAAGGGGCTGGAACCAGGCCTGCCAGATGGCCACAGCAGCCCAGGCAAGAGGACGGCCACACGGCCCGGCAGGGCCAGGGAGGGCATGGCCTTGTCCACACAGCCTGGTCGCCATGCAGCGAGAAGCCAGGCCTGTCGCAAGCACATGCTCACTCACAGGTATGCACATGCAGTCACCGGCACATGGGCGTGTGGTCTCCATGCACACACAGGGAGTGTGTGCGTGCGAGGGATCAGGGATCAGGGATCAGGCACTCCTGCTCCTGCGTGGTGGATGTGACTCTGCCCCTCCTCCCATCAGCCCTGTGTCCTCTCAGCTGCGTTCCCAGCCCAGGCCCGGGCTATGCAGGTTTCTGTGCACCAGTGCCTGGTGGGGCGGGTGGAGGCTGGGGTCCAGCCTACTGCTAGAGCCGCCATCACCAGGCTCTGGTGCCCCGTGCCCTCGCGCATGGGGCTCCTGGGCTGGCTGACATCCCCTTTCCTGCTCACACACAGGTGGGGGCAGGGCACTCACCAATGAAGGACACAGCCTTGGCGTTGATGATGCCACTGGGCAGCAGGTGGAAGTCGTACTCCTTCCCATCCACCACCACCGTGTGGCCAGCGTTGTTGCCCCCCTGGAACAGAAACCCGGCTAAGCTGAAGGCACTTGGGTACTGAGGATCCCCCGGACATGGACTGACCCACATGGGGCTTCGTCTGTCCCTGCGGGGCACTGCTGTTGGACTTTGGGGTGTCTGATTTGCCGGCCAGCTCTGCTGCGTCTGTGCGGCACTGGGATGTAGGCATCCTGCACCTTGGAAGGAGTGCAGCAGTTTGGTCAGGGGCCTGGGTTGGGGAGGGTCTGGCCCAGGCTGGTGCCAACACCTCCAGGTGGCTTGGTGCAGGTCTCTGCAGCTGCAGGCCCCGCTCTGGAGCTCGCTCCTCTCATGCAGGAATGAGAAAGCCTAACCCTTCCATAGAGCATGATTCAGCACCCCCACGGCCCAACCTGCCCTCACCCACTTTAGCAGAGACCCCTCCTTTTAGGCAGGCACCTCCCATCTAAGAATGAAAAAGAAAAAGCCATTCGGAGCCAGCCCTGTTCTGGGGAACACCCAGCCACAGGCTCCCCTCTCTGGGGGGACTCCTGCCGATGGTGGGGAGAGGGCCTGGGACTAGGATGTGCAGGCTCCAATCCCCCTCCTGCCATGAGACAGCCACATGACACAAGCAAACTGTGCCACCGCCCTGGATGCCACTGCCTTAGGTTCCCCAAGGGCCTCTTGTGCCAGTGGAAGCTGGAGGATAAGCTAGGGACCCTCTCCAGGTGGGGCAACAACCAAAGCCCTCCTGCCTTTTGCTTGGCTCTGCTCAGCAGGGCACAAGTCCAGTGGGTGTCCCCTGCTGCCCCCACCCTCTGCTCCTGCAGGGCAGGTGGGCTGGTGGTGTGATGGATACAGGGACACTCCAGCCCCAAGGCACGGCTCACAGGGCTCCCCTACGTGCAGGCAGGAGGCCCCGCTTCACAGCTGAGGAAGAGGCAGCATCTCTGATGGCCCATGATGGCCCATTGCCCCTGAAGCCAGGCCCCCCACCAACGGCAAGGGGTGTCCCTCCAGCACCGTTTTGTCTTCATGCCACCATAAGAGACCTGTGTAGGCCAGGTGTGGCAGAGCCTGGAGGGAGCCCCAGAAGGTCTCTGCCCCAGGAAAGAAGGCCAGGTCTGCAGCCCCACTTCTGGCCAGCCACTGGATGGCATGGGGGACCCTCCCTGTTGCCGTCTCTCCTTGAGCTCCACCTGGAGGGTGAGCAGGGTCCTGGTGGGGTGAGGGGGACACACACGGATACCCTGCCCCACAGACTGGTCTGGCCTCTCCTTCACTACTGCCCTTTTGGGGCCCACTCTGTCCCCAGGACCCCAGAGCCCAGATCCAGCCCCACCTTCCTGCCTCACCTCCCAGCAGAAAAGCCCTCAACTTGTCTACCCATGGGGGATCCTCCCAGCCACACCCCACTGCTCTCTGCCCAGCCGAGGGGTCTCAGCTCCCCTCCCACCCTCACAAGCCTGGCAGTGGCGTGTTCCACACAGCCTTTCCCCGCCTGCCCAGGCAGGACCCTCAGTGATGGCAGCCCCCTCCCTCTGCACTAGCTCCTCACGATGCATCTGGACAAGATTTACATGGAAAGAGCCCTGGTGGCTGGTGGCAGGGCAACCCTGGGGACAGAGGGGGGGCGGATCTGGAGATGCCAGGCAGGGGGCTCACCCTCCTGGGACCTAACTTCACACACTGGCAGATGAGGCAGCACTCAGAGCCCTGAAGCCGCTTCCCAGGGCAGGAGTCCCCACCTCCATGCCCCGACTTCTGCCTGGTCCTGCCCGGCTGGGCCCAGTCCTTATAGGACACCAGTTCAGGACAGTGGCTCTGGGCGGGGCGGTGCTGGGTGAACTGGGTGGGGATCCTGGGAGGTGGAGAGACACAGGAGGCCTGGTGGCAGGAGGGAGGGTGGTGTGAGGGCGCCTGGAGGCCCTGGGGGAGCTAATGCTGCCAGGCGCAGAGGCAGGGTGGGGGTGGAGGGTCAGGGCACTTCTGCAGCCTGGGCAGATGGGCAGGGCTCTCAGCCTGTGCTGCTCAGCAGACCCTGAGTCAGCCCTGGGCGCACAGGTTCAGTCCATCAGGACGGGGCAGGCCCTGGCATGACTCGAACAGACTCTGGGTTTGGGGGTCACTGCACCCTCCTGGAGACCCCACCATTACTCTGTCCTTGCCTCGGCACATATGTGGTAATTCCTCTCCGCTGGGGTCACGGAGTACGTTCATGCCCACGATTGCATCTGCTGCCTTTTGGGGGCAGTCAGGGGTGAGGTCTCTGAGGACAGGTAGGGAAACTGAGAGAAGGGAAGCCTATCCCTTGTACACAGCCCCGCCTGGGGTGCGCAGGCATCGAGGGATGACCTGGCAGTCAGGCCAAGTGGTGCCTGCCATGGCAGAGTGCCCAGGGCCCACGTCAACAGGCCCAGGAACGCCCCGCTGGGCACACCCTGGCTCTGTTGGGGGCAAACACAGGCTCCTAGGAACACGCGTGGCTTGTCGTAGGCCAGTGGGTGTCCAATGACCCCAGGGCCAGTGCCAGGCCACACCCGGGAGTAGGAGCCAGCCCAGGACACTGAGCCTGGGGCCTGCTGATCCGCAGGGGCTCCCAGTTCTGGGGAGCCCAGGACGATGGCCCCGCAGAGACCCCAGTCTGTCCTCCCCATCACCAGTTGAGGTCTCAGGATGTCAGGCTGCACAGGCACGTGGTGAGAAGCTGGGGACAAGAAGTCCTCCCGCCCTTCCTCCAGCTTCAGCCTGGGATTCCCACAGCAGAGGCATCCAAGGAGGGCTGGACAAAGGGTGACAAAGGGAAACTGGTACAGTCAGGCTGGGGCTCTGCACAAAGGCAGAGCCTTCAGGTCCAGGCCACGGTCTGCCTTGCCATGGGAGCCACCAGCCAAGGCTGACCATGAGGCTGGCCGCTGAGGAGGGACCAAACATCAGGGCCAGCCCCGCCTCCTGGAGAGGCACCGAGACCTTCCCTTGGGGCTGCCTCAGGCTGCAGGTGGACGCCAGGCCCCTCAGCATGGTGTGCGGGGCAGTCCAGAGGCTGCTGCCCTCTCACAGGGCTTCCTCCTCTTGCACAGACACACTGGTGCCTCCAGCCCCACCGGTCTCCCTCTTCTCCTTTCCTGGCCCCTGCTGGCCCAGTAGATGGGTCCATGGATCCTGCTGCAGGGGGCCCCTCAGGGTCTGCTTGTTCCAGGCAGCCCGGCCCTGAGCCCTGAGTCCTGTCACCATCCCCCCGGCGTCGAGCCCCCAGGGCAGCCGCACTCACTCTGTCTTTCCTGCCTCATAGGGATAAGTGATGGGCAGAAGAGCCAGGGTGAGTGTGTGCCACGGGACAGCCCTGCTCAGGCACGGCTCCCACCACAGCCCCTCAGGCCAAGCTCCAGGGTCCCCACGTCTAGCCGGCAGGCCTCTCTCTGCCAGGCACCCCTCGGCTGCCCTGCTCCTCTGAAAGCAGAGCTGAGGCACCTGCGCTCAGGGAAGGCCACGGGCACATCCATCCTTCAGCCACCACTCAGGGTCCTCTAGGGGCTGCAGAGTCTTGCATTTACCTAAGATGCCCACTGCTGCCCCTACAGGTGGAGAGGAAGCCCAGACCTGCTGCTCCTAGGAAAGGAGCCCCCCGCATGGGCAATGGGCTGAGCCACACGCTGTGAGCTGCCATGGACGGTCACCCATGTTGCACACTGCACAACTCTAGGGGGTGCTGTCACACAGCCATGGCATGAATGATGGCCCCTAGAGGTGTAGCAGCTGCAGGGCCACATCATGCCGACTTTCTACTGTTTGCCAGGTCAGGGACAGTAGATTAAGGTAAGCCCCCAACTCTCAGAAGCACAGTGATGCAAGGGTGGGAGTGAGAGAGAAGATACGAAGATGGACAGTGCAGAACACCTGCCTTGAGTGACCTATACCCAAAGGCTCAGACCAGGCTGGGGGCCCAGAGTTAGGGGCACCCGGGGAGCCTGGTGGCCCCCTGGCGCTCTCTACCTGCCTCCAGGTTTCTCTTGGGGTCTTCCCCTCTGTGGTGGAGCCTTGGGTCAGGACACAGCTCTGAGCCCCCACGGACACTGGAGCCCCCCCTACCACTCTCTGCCTAGTCTGACTGGTCACTCAAAGTCCCTAGGGGACATCCCTGCCAGCTGCCTCCCTGGTAGCAGGGAGTTTAGGAAAAGAGGCTCTCTCCATCCTGGACAAGGGAAGAGGGGACAAGGCCCACTCAGGAACCAAGCACAGCTCTGACCCCTGCTTTGTCCCTGCGGGTCCAGCCAACTCACCCCTCTGGGGGCCAGGAAAGGCACGGCCCCATGGCCAGCCCTGTCTCCACTGCCCCACTCAGGCCCCTCCCCTCCAGGAGGCTGTGCGCATGCTCAGACCACCCACAGCGCCTCTGGCGGGGGTGGGGGGGCACTCAGTCCTCCCACCATTGCTGGTCCCTCCAGGCATTTTATATATGTACATATATTTATAAGTAAATATCTCTTTACATCTCTCTCTATATCATCTATCTATCTATAGTCTGCCAGGGCTGCCAAAACAAAATCCACAGCCTGGACAGCTTAAACAATGGAATTTTTTTTTTTTTTTTTTGAGACAGGGTCTCACTCTGTCCAGGTTGGAGTGCAATGGTGTGATCCTGGCTCACTGCAACCTCTGCCTCCTGGGTTCAAGCGATTCTCCCACCTCACCCTCCCCAGTAGCTGGGACTACAGGCGCCCACGACCATGCCCAGTTAATTTTTGTATTTTTAGTAGAGACCGGGTTTCCCTTGGCCAGGCTGGTCTTGAACTCCTGACCTCAAGTGATCCGCCCGCCTCGGCCTCCCAAAGTGCTGGAGTTACAGATGTGAGCCACCGCGCCCACCTGCTCCTCTCCAGGTGTTAAGGATCCGGCTCCTGCAGTCCTCCTGGGCAGGCAGGTGTGGCCTCCTGCATTTGACCCGTGGCTCCTCCAAGGCCTCTCCTCTCCCAGCGTCACCCTGGTTGGACCTCCACAGGCACTGGGAAGGCGAGGGGTGCGCTGAGCTGGCATGGGGTGGCCACTCAGTAGCTGGAGACTCCTTGGAGGCAGCCAGGGGAGGGCTGTGTTGTGACCTGGGGCCGAGCTGAGGGGCAGGGCCAGTTCGGGGGACCTCTGCCCACCTCCTTGCCTCTGGGTTGCCAAACCACAGCTCCTCCCCACCACGCCGACGCCCCGCTCCTCCCCACCACGCCGACGCCACGCTCCTCCCCACCACGCCGACGCCACGCTCCTCCCCACCACGCTGCCACGCTCCTCCCCACCACGCTGCCACGCTCCTCCCCACCACGCTGCCACGCTCCTCCCCACCACGCCGACGCCATGCTGCTGACACCTGCAAGGCCTCTCCACACACAGGCTTTGTCCTTGCTCCTCACCTCCACACTGCCCAGATGGTGCATGCCCTGCCCGTGCACTGAGCTTGTCACCCGTGCGTGTCCCAGCCTTGCCCTACAGCCATCGTCCTGCTCCTGTCCACCCCGCCCCTAAACCCTTGGGATGCCACCTGCCATCTGCCTGGCTTGGGGGCTGTCCATTGACCTCCTTTGACCTGCCAGTGCCCCCTCCACTCCCGGCCCACTTGGCCACTGCCCTTCTCTGCCCTGCAATCCGTAGGCCCCTTAGTGCCATGGATGACTCCTCTGGCCACAGTGTCTGCTTGGCCCAGGGTTCCCAAGAAGACCCCTTTCTCTCCTGCGATGCAGCCCCCATCGTCAGCCCTACCTGCAGCAACACCTGGGACGAGGCTCGCTACCTCCCATGCTCCAGAGCTTTCTCCCCACAGCGTTAGTGGACTGCATCTCTGACGGCGCCGTGCCCCAATGCCACTGCACTCTGCCCGCTTCTCCCTCGGCCCTAGCTGTGCCAGGCCCATGCTATACCACCTCCTGGTTCAGCTCTCATGCAGGCTTGGGGAGGAGGGAACAGTGGAGTGGCTGTTTGCACCTCTCCCCCCGGAATGGGAGCGACCAGCTCTCCTGCCTCTGTGTCCATCCCCAGCCCTGACCCAGGGCCTGGCTGTCAGCGAGCTCACACCAGGCAGCGAAGGCAGCAGCGTGGCAAGCGCAGGGGGAGGCCAGTGGTGCTTTTCAGAGGCCGTGAGGCTCCTGGGCCCAACCTCTTGGCATTGGCACCCAATGGCAGTTTGTACGACGACTGTGCCCGGCACAGAGCAAGGGGCCCTGGCGCCCAGTGTGCACGCACCTGCGACTACCAGTGTGGTGCGGTGGGTTCACCCACTTACACTGCTTCACTCCCTTCTGGGCTCTGCTTGCAGGCTCCCACCATTCATTCATTCCTTCAATCCAAAGGAATTGTTCTCTGCCCCTTTTGGTAGTGGGGTGAGGCCTGGGACAGAACTGAGGTCACTGGCACAGGTGTGCAGGTCTCAGCTGCCTGGGACTGGTGTTCCTGCAATGATGCAGGGCTGTGTGTAACTGCAGGGACCCTCTGTCCTGGAGCCACAGCCCAGTAACCAGCACCATCAACAGTGCAGAGGTGGGGTAGGGGGAAAACATCTTTCTGGAAGCAACTCCAGGCATTCCCTGGCCAAGGCAGCTGCCCCTCTGACTCCCAGAAGGTCTCTGGTGCACCCTGGAGCCTGAGGCAAAGCGTTACCTGATGACCCCTTGGAGAGGGTGCCCAGAGCCCCGACAGCCACAGCACAGGGGCCCTCAATGCACAGGATGCCAGCTCCCACCTGGCGCTGCCACACCACAGAGGACACTGTGGAAACACCCTGTGATCTCACACCCCTGCATACATGGCCATAGCTTTCCACCCCTATCCGCCGGCTGGAGACTGGCTCTAGCTAGACCTGGAGGGCACAGGAGGCTGGGAGTGTGCTATGGAGACCCAGGGCAGGCCCCTTCAGCCCGTGTACTGGGCATGGCCAGACATAAACAGCCCAGTGCCCTGAGGTCTGAACTGCAGCAGAAGGATGGGGATTCTAAACCCTGACCAGGGCGTGCTGGAGCCTTGTGGTCCTCGGCAGGGAGCCCAGTTATCCAGAGGAAGTATCTTGGAGATGGAAGGAGGAACTAGGGGGTGAAGGCCAGGCACTGCCAGCCTGGGAACAGGGGGCAGGGGAGACCCAGGTACACCTGCCTTCAGCTGCCCATTTGAGGGGTAGGAGCTGGACATGCAGGCGGGGCACGCAGGGGAAGGAAATGCCATGGACACGAGGGAGGAAGCACAGGAGGAGGTGCCTGGGGACCCCTCGGAAGTAGGATGGGGTGTCCGTGCCCAGCGAGAAGAGAAGGAACACAGGACCCCAGCACAGACAGGCAGACAATGTGATGTGGCTGCAGAGCAGGGAGGGCAGACCTGGCTCAGAGGAGACTCAGCCTGGAGGGGAGAGAGGCTTGGGAGCAGCCAGGGGAGCAGGCAAGGAGGAAGATGGCACAGTGGGGCCAGGGGGCATAGTGCAGCCTGACAGACCCAGAGCCATCCTGGAGTGGAGGAAGGACAGCCGAGGTGTGAAGGTGGGGGTGTGGGCACAAGGTGGGGGACGCAAAATGTAGGCTTAGCCTGGAGAAGGGAGGCTGCCCAGGAAACAGGTCCTAAAGATGGACCCAAGGCGGGAGACTGTGGGAGGTGACGACACTCTCAGGGCCCCCCAGGTGCTCTCTGACCACAGGCCCCAGACCACCGGGATGGGAAAAGAATGAGGCGAGCCGTGGGGGGCTTTGGGCAGCCCCAGATCACCTCTGGGCAGAGTGGAAGTCCATGTCCAGGGTGGGCAAAGCAGCGACTCTTGCCAAGTGCCAGGGGCCACCAGGGGGCTTGGGAGCTGGGCTCGAAGTGATGGCTCTGCTGGTGCAGGCGTCAGCAGAAGGCAGAGCCAGAGCCTGGGTGTTCAGAGGCTTGGGCAGCCAGGGAAGGAGCATAGCCAACACCCAGGATGGCCCCAGGCCCAGGTGACCCTTTGGGGACTGGGGAGCAGAACAGGTTTGTTGCCAGGGCTGGTAGCTTCAGCCTTCCTGGCAGCCAGCCTGCCTCCCAGATGCGGCCCAGCCCGCTCTGCCCACTGCATGCACTTTGACCACCTGGACCACTCGGCCCTTGCTCTGTCCTCTGCTCAGCCCCTCGAGTGAGTGGGTGAGGTGTGGCCTCTGTGCGCCTGGAGACGCCCATGTCAGGTACCTTCATCTGGCTTCAGGCATCCACACTCCAAGTAAGAAAGACGCAGTCTTCCCTGGGGAGATCCAGCCAGACCCTCACTCCGCCAGCCTCTGACGACATGGGGTGGTCAGACATGGTGTGCACAAGAACAGGGGAGGTGCTGGGAGCCTGGTGGTAGGGGAGAACCCCCACCGCTAAGAGGAGAGATGGGCACTGTGAGGTAGGGGGTCACTGAGCACTTGCAGAGAGCCTGGGGCTGGGGCCCCAAAGAAGACCAGTCCCTGACCTTCCCTTGCAGAGCGGCGCCCTGCTGAGATCCAGCTCAGTCCCTGCACTCGCGGGTGGGGACAAAGGGCCAGGCCCTGGGCTATCATGGTGGGCACGTGGCACCCGTGAGGGCTCCCAATGTGGCAGTGACTCATTCCTCCACGCCTGAGCCTGCATTCCCCTGTGAAGGAGCTCTTCAGGACGATCCTGCCTCACTGGCTTGTGAGGAGGCTGCAGGGGTACAGGTGTGGGCTCCAGGGACAAACCTCTTTTATTCCCACTCACTTGGAGAGCCAGGGGCTCCCTCAGGCTGTGGGGTGGGTGGCCTGGCGAGGACGGCCTGATGGCGGCCTGGTGGCCCGACTGCGGGATGGGCTCCAGCCTGCTGCATCCTCCCCCCAGCGCAGCTGCGAGTGAGCGGGGCTGTGGGGGGACTGGGCGGGGGGCACAGCAGGGAGTGCCCAGATCCAGAACCATCTCCACAGCTGGGAGCAGAGCCGGATGAACGCTGTGTACAGCAGCTGTGGGGGCCCTAGCTCGCCCTGCAGAAGTGCATGGCGCCCACCAGAGCTGGCAGCTCATAGGGAGGGGCCTGGGCTTCACGGGAGCAGAGAGGTCTAAGGAGGGTTGGGGGGCCATGGCTGCCCCACGCTGAGGGCGCCCTGGAGGGTGAAGAGCGGTAGAGTGCTGGACACGCCCCCTGGCGGCAGGGGACAAGGTGGCAGGGCAGAGGCAGTGTGGAGGGAGCATGGGCTGAGGACCACCTCTAGGACCTGGGGGATCTCTGGAGCGAGGGATGAGCTTGCCTGCTGCTTAGGACGGAGAGCGAGGTGGGAGGTCCCCCACCGTTCCAGGAAGAACTTTCTAGGAAGCCACAGTCCCTTCCGGCAGGAGGGGCTCAGACAGCCCTGAGCCACACAGGGTGCTGGGCTGACTCCCTTCTCTGACAGGGATCGTCGCGAGCCCCAGCCCTCCTCTCTGGAGCTCAGGAAGGAGGCCGCAGAACCCGGAGAAGGGGCGGTGCAGGGGCCCTTGTTCCACTCACTATTGGCAGCAGCCCCAGGCAGGCTCCAAACCCCAGACGCGTGCATCCCAAAGTTGACCTCTTTGTGTCTGGGGCTGTAAGTCAGCCCATGGGCGGCAGACCTGGCTGCCCTGTAATCGGGCATGCAGCCCCGGGGTGGCGGCCCGAGAGAGTGCCCAGTGTCCACTCAGTCAGAACAGATGGGGGCGCTGAGAGCAGCTGCCGGCTGGCAGAGGCCCCGCCCTGGGCCCTGGGGGACAAAGCAGGTCTGGCCTCCTCGGTGGCACTGCCAGCCACCGGGTCACCCTGGCCAGAAGTCTGTGGCCCTCCCTCTCCCATGTCTGGCTAGGATCGTCCCAAGCACCCTTCCTCAGGCCCGGCCCCAATTGCCCCCTAGGACGGCCGTGCCCCCTTCCACCTCTGCCTCTCCTTGGCTGACTCACCGGGGTCACCCCCACCCAGCAGGCAGCTTTTACCCCCTCCACCACCTGCCAACCCTGCGGGGAGCCAGCTAAGCCCTGTCCCAGACCCAGACAGGCCCCAGGTGATCACTGTAAATGAGGAAGGGGGGTGTCTTGGGGGTCCTCAAACCATCCTGGGGCTGGGTCCTCTGGTTCCCCCATAGAGGGTCCAGCGTCACACCCATGGCATGCGCCACCCCCTGAGGATCGGGTGTCCCCAACTCAGCGACTTGTATTTATAGCTGTGCCCTGGCCCGCTGCCGGGGTGGTGGAGGAGGGGTGGGTGGAAGGAGGTTGGTGTGTGTGGGTCGGGGGTTGTGTGAGTGGTGCGTGTGCGTGCGTGGGTGGGGTGGCCCTGGGAAAGGTGCTCCCGGAAGGAAGGCATCCAAGCGGGTGAGTGACCGGCCAGGGCATGGGAGGACAGGGGCCGTCTGGGTCGGGGGAGGGGGGCTCGCTGGGCGGTAGGGGAGGGACCCGGCGCCCCAGCCCGCACCTGGCAGCGGCTGATGATGTCGGCGTCCGTGGCCAGCAGGTCCACCACCTTGCCTTTGCCCTCGTCCCCCCACTGCGCGCCCAGCACCACCGTCACGCGGGAGCCGGTCGCCGCCGCCTCCTGCTGCAGCCGCCCTCGCTTGACGCCGCCTGCGCCGGGGGGCCGGTCGTTGGAGGCTCGGGTCCCCGACATGCTGGCTCGGCTCTTCCGCTGCGCTGGCCCGGCCAGGAGCCCGCCGCCGCCGGCGTCTGCGCCATTAAATGGAGCCGGGCCGGGGCAGGGGGCGGGCCGGGGGCGGGCCAGGGCGGGCACAGTGACGCCCCGGTGACCTCCGGCCGCCAAATCCCCGCCCCCTCGCCGCTGCCCGGGAAACCCAGTTGAGTCTCGAGCACTTTAGGGGTGAGGGGCCGCACGGACCGACGGCCAGGCAGGCAGATGGCCTGGGGCGCCCCACGAATTTGCCAACGGAGGCAGTTTCTCGCTAACCCGTCGGGACCAAGGCTTGCGCACCCCGATCTCACCCCCCAGGCCCTTGCCGGGCCCAGGACTTCCGGGTTCCAGCAACTGCAGGGGCGGTCTTTCCCTCCAGGGAAGGAGTGCGGTTTGCAAAAGGGGAGCTGCGTCCTGCACCCCACCTAGAGGGTCCGCACTCTCGGGGAGCGCACCTGCCCCCCGCAGAACCCCGAGTCCCCTGGGCGCGGGCGCGCCCCCTGGCGGCCTTGAAGAGCCGCGCAGCGCGTCCTCGCCGAGGACGTTGTGTCCCCGCAACTGCCCGCACCTCTGCCCCACCGCAGGGGCCCCGCGTCCCGCCCGGGCGCGATGTGGCTCGGTCCTGGCTGTAGCGAGCAGGCGGGCTCCAGCATGGAGCTCCGGCCCTCAGCACCCAAGTCTGGGGTAAAGGGACCCATCCTGTCAGCGTCACCTGGCTGGCATGGGAGCAACCCCCAGGGATGCACACCAACGTGGGGCCCAGGTTCCCAAGAGGCCCCACACCAGACCTTCCCGTCCCAGCCTGTGGAGGGACTAGGCCCCAGAGGGAGGCGATGGTCTGCGAGGCTCCCGTGTTCCCGGCTGGTTGTCCTGTCTCGCCCCTCCCGCTCCACCCCTCCCAAGTGGATGAGGCTTGGAGGAAGCCAGCCCTGGTGGCCAAGAGAAGGGTCCTGGGGCCCCAGGGGCAGAAAGGAGAATCAGGTTCTTGCTTCAGAGCAGGGAGGCGGGGCCCTTGGTTCCCTCCCTGAGGGCTCTCAGTTGCCACGAGGCTCCTTGGGCTCAGGGCAACTCCAAGGCTAGTGACAGGGAGTCCATGGAGATGGGACACTCCCTATGAGGAAGGAGTGGAGCTTGGGCCCGTCACAGCAAAGGTCGCTCACACTGAGTTAGTGATTCAGGTGCAGCCAAGGACACCGCTGCCCACCCCTGCCTGCAGCCTCCCCACCCCTCCTCTCCAGGCGCCTGACCCTGTCCCAGCCTGAGGGAGAGGGGCTGTTCGAAGCCTGGCCCCCTGCCCCCTGCACCCATGTCCCCAGTCCCCTCTCCTTCCACCGGGCACATTGACACTTCCTCTCCCTCAGCATCCTCACGGGGAAAATGCCGCTGCGTGGGTTCCAAGCAGTCAGTGGGGCCTCCGTGGAAAAGCAGTCTTCGTGTATGAACTTCCTAGTGCCACCTTGGGGGCGACAGTTGGTGGGGGGTGAGCAGACCACCGCCCCCAGCTTGGGAAGGGGCTGGAGCAGGGTTGCAGGGCTCCGAGATTTGGCAGAACCTGGAGCCTGCTGAGAAGCGGCTGCACCTGAGGGTGGGGCAGTGGGTCTGGGGGTGTCAAGGAGGGAATTTGGGGCACAGCGGATAGCTGTGCAGGTAGGGAAGAGGCGCACTGCAGCAGGAGAAGCCAAGAGGGTCACGGGAGGTTTGTTTCCAGATGAGAGAAACTGACAATGTTAAATGCCCACCAGGAACCACAAAGTCCCATCAGACAAGGGGGTGCTTCCAAGGCCTGGTGGGGACCACCAGCTCTGAGCCCTTCCTGGGGACCCCTGGGGCTCTGGGCCAGCAGATGTCAGAAAGAGGCTTGGGGGACTGGGGGACATGCTAGACCACCTCACTAAGGGGGATTGGACTGACCCTGCAGAGGTGAACGCTAGTGACTCACTGACTTCTCCAGACCCGGACTATAAATAGCCACGGGCCCGGGTGGGGGCAGGGAGTTGGGGCTTTTCTAAAAACAGCCCTGCCCAGGCCCAACAGCTGGGGCCCCTGCCAGTCACACGGCCCAGCCCGAATTAGAACACCCCCACCCCATACCCCCCACAGTGGGCCTGTCCCCAGGTGGTGGGCAGCACAGGAGCCACCGAGCTTGGGGCCATTCATCTGGGCCCTGCTGTCTCGAAGTGTGACCTTGGGCAAGAACGAGGGTGCATGGGCGTGTCCACCTGTGGGTTCCACTCTTTGGGGGCCACACCTCCCAGAGGGACCATCGTACACAGTGGCCCAGGACACACAGACACCCACAGCCGCCTGTGTACACGCTTGCAGCCACAGAGCCTTGCCATGCAAGGCGCCCCCAGAGCTCCTGTCCGTTTTGGTTCCTTTGCTGGCTGTAGCCCACTAAACTGACTTCTCATGGAGCACAGAGGAAAAAGAAAAACCAGGCTCCAGGAAAGGCAGCTCCTCCTGTCACAGGGTCCCCAGTCCCACCTCTCCAGTCAGGAGGGGCGATGGCCTCACTTGCTGCAGGTGACTTTGTAGGTGACCCCACCCAATACTCCATAGTCCAGTTTTACTGGCAGATCTGTAGGGGGTGGGGAGGGGGAGGCGTTGAGCTATTTAACTTAAAAACAATAGCACAGATGGGAATGAAAAATGGTGCAGCTGCTTTGGAAAACAGTTTGGCAGTTACTTAAAAAGTTAAACATAAACTTAGCATGTTGCCCAGTTGTTCCTCCGCTAGGAATCTACCCCAGAGAAACGAAAACTTGCATCCACACGAGGACTATGCAAATGTCCACAGCAGCAGGATTCACAGAAGCCCCAAACTGGAAGCAACCCAGATGTCCACGGACAGAAGAGCAGACAAGCCAGATGTGGTCCATGCATGCAATGGAATGTGCTTCAGCCATGAAATGGAATGAAGTCCTGATACAGCCTGCAGCGAGGATGGCGCCTGAAAACAGCCGAAGGAAGCCAGGAGACATGCATGACGACATTTGGAGCGTCCGGAATACAGGTGAATGGCTACCAGGGCTGGGGAGGAGCATGGGGAAGGGGTCGGACTGATGGGTGCGAGAGGACTTCTTGGGGTGACGGAGAGATTCTCAAAATGGATCATCGCACAATCTTGATCTGCTGGAAAGCAAACGCCACCACAGCACACATATAACCAGCGAGTCTGGTGGTTTGTAAATTACGCCCCTGTAGAGCTGCACCTATCTCACCACTGTGAACCGCTGTGCCCTCTTCTAGATGTTTCTTACTGCCTCCTGAGGGCTCCAGGGACAGCCCCTGGCCTGGGGGACTGGGGGCCCCTCAACAGTGAGTGTTCACACAGGGCCTGGGGGCCCCTCAACAGTGAGTGTTCACACGGGGCCCGGGGGCCCCTCAACAGTGTGTTCACACGGGGCCCGGGGGACTCCTCAACAGTGAGTGTTCACACGGGGCCCGGGGGGCCCCTCAACAGTGAGTGTTCACCCGGGGCCCGGGGACCCCTCAACGGTGAGTGTTCACGCGGGGCCTGGGGGCCCCTCAACGGTGAGTGTTCACGCGGGGCCCGGGGGCCCCTCAACGGTGAGTGTTCACGCGGGGCCCGGGGGCCCCTCAACAGTGAGTGTACACACGGGGCCCAGGGGCCCTCAACAGTGACTGTTCACACGGGGCCCGGGGGGCCCCTCAACAGTGAGTGTTCACACGGGGCCTGTCCAGTGCTCACCACATTTGTGGGAGCCCACGTCCACCGTCCACTCCCACAGCCTCTGAACACAACAGTCGCACACCGGGCTAGGTCTGCTTTTTATTGGCCACGCATCCAGCCGCCAGCCTCAGGGCACACACCTGGCAGGGGGCAGGCTCGGGCAGGCTGCCCTCGCTGGGTGGGCAGTGAGGCGGCAGCGGCTGCTGGGTGTCACCCTGCAGCCCCTCAGGTGGACCTGTATTGTCCCCAGGGCCCGCCCACGCTGGGCAGCTGGCACTGGGAGGGGTTTTCTGTTGATGTGATGGCCAAGTTTCAGCTGCAGGGCAGAGGCCTGGCAGTGGCAGCAAAGGCAGACCGCCCCCCACTCCAACTTCAGGGGCTGGACATGCTGGAACGGGGGCCGGACCCCAAGGGAGGGGACCCTGGCCTGCCATGGCACTGCCTGCCGGCTTACCCTTGCCCAGGGCCCCCAACTCAGCCACCTCCAAGCAGTAAAGACTTGCAAAGCATTGCGTTTTGATTAAACCCTGCTGGGCTGAATGGCAGGCAGAGCTGTGGTGGACACTGGCAGGACAAAGCACCCCCCGACTGGCCCTTGGCAGGCTGCCTGGGCGCATGCGGGTGTGGGCCAGGGTTGCCTTTAGGAAGCAGGTGGGAGGCTGGCACGTGCAGGCGGTCCAGGAGGACACCAGGCCTGGCAGGGCACTGGTGCCTGTCGGGGTCCCAGCCACAACACCCCAAGAAGGCTCCAGGAGGGCCCCGGCTGGGTAAGGCACGGAGTTTTGGTTTCCGGGGCCCAGTCCCAGCCTGGCCCCCAGAAGAGCCTCTCTTGGCAGAATGGCAGCATGTCCTGTGGCCTGGGCTGTCTCACTTGGCCTTGGGCCTGGGCCTGAGGCCTGTAAGGAGAGAGAAAAAATGACATTAGGAGCAGTTTTGCTGGGTATAATACCAGGTGCCTGCTTCTAGGTCCCCAGGTCCTTGAACCCCTCATCACCACTGTCCAGCAGGTTGTGCCATGCATCTGAGGTCCACTCTGACCCCAGGATCTTTCTCTGGAGCAGCACAACTTATCTAGGTGGAAGGTGCCGGGATGGCCTGGCCAGGCTGGGTTTTGGCAAGGCGTGGCAGCCTGAGCCTGTCTCCTCTCTGCTGAGATGGGGAGTCTCTGTGGCCTGTCCCCCACCCCATGTCTGAGACCCAGGCTGCACTCTGTCCTTACTCATTAATCCCCATTGCCACCACCTGCAGCCCTCATCGCTTCCACATTGAGCCCTGGGCCCCACACGAAGACCCCAGCAGCGCTTTCTCCAGTGGGCTGCTGAGGGCGCTCAGCCCCGCCCCAACAGCTCCCGCCACCCAGATGGCCCCCACACATGGCCCCACAGGGCTCCTGCCCCCAATGCCCTCTTCGCTTTCTGGTCCAGGGGCCCTCGATGGCCCTTGTCTGAGTGCCACTCCCACGGCCACCACAGTGCCAGGTGGTATCCTAGCTCCCCAGTGGGATAGCCCAGGCAGGGTTTGAGAACCACTCTAAAGAGACAGCAAGAAAACAAAAATTGTCCAAAACAATCACTCAGAAGGAGATCTTAGCACCATTCCCCACTCAGGGAACCTGGAGAAGTGGCCAAGACCAAGGCCTGGGCAGGGATGGGGGGGATCAGCAAGTCTGGGGTGAGCTAGGAACATGGGCTTGTGCCAAAGATGGGAAGTGCTCAGGGGCTGTGGGGCAAGGGCCCGTGCTGGTCCCCATCAAATGCACGGCAGTGGCAGTGAAGGATTACTGCACATTCAAAACTCACGTGATGGAAAAAGGGAGGGGAGAGGGGAACGCTCGGAGGAGGGGCAGCGAACACAGAACCGCGCTGCAGCGGTTTGTTCCACAGGTCACCACCGGTGCTTATTAACCAGACAGCGTGGTGTTGGTGCAGTGGAGGTTCAGAAACCACTCCCGCAGCCGTGGTCAGCGCTGCTGCCACGAACGTCCCCACCCAGCTGGGGAGGACATGGTGTCCCTTGGGGTAGAACTCCTGCCCCAAAACTCAACCTGGACGTACTTGGGGGGGTGCAATCAGGCAAACCCAAAGTGAAGTTATCTTCCAGAATGTCAATGTCATACAAGACAAAAAGGGGCAGGAATGTTCTAGAACAAAAGAGACTGAAGCGATATGACAACCAAACACAGCGTGTGACTCTGGATACAATCTTAGTTTGCAAAAACAACAAAGCAACAACTAGAAAAGGAATTACTGGGACAAGTGACACATCCACACTGGGACCAAATATTAGAAGCACCTGGACGTGAAGTGTCCCGCAGTGTACCCTGCCCGGGGGGGAATGGGAGGACAGCAGCGCACCCTGCCTGGGGGTGGGTACTGGGGAGGACGGCTGTGCTATCAGGTGTCTGTGGGCGAGTTTAGGGCTCCAGTGCCATGACGTTTATAAGAAACTCTCAAATGGGTCAGTTGGAGGAGGGGCAACGTAGCAAAATGATCACAATTTTGTTATTTTTGGCAAATGGTTGTAGTTTCGGGAAGAAGATGTTGTTCATTCTGATCTCTATGCAATTTCCTGTGGTGTTGAAGATTTTCTAAATAAAAAGGTGGGGGCTGGACACGGTGGCTCATGCCTGTAATCCCAGCACTTTGGGAGGCCGAGGCAGGTGGATCACCTGAAGTCAGGAGTTTGAGACCAGCCTGGCCAACATGGTGAAACCCCGTCTCTGCTAAAAATACAAAAAGTTAGCCAGGCGTGGTGGTGCGTGCCTGTGGTCCCAGCTACTCAGAAGGCTAAGGCAGGAGAATCACTTGAACCTGGAAGGTGGAGGTTGCCGTGAGCTGAGATTGCACCACTGCACTCCAGCCTGGGCAACAGAGTGAGATTCCGTCTTGAAAAAAATAAAAAATAAAAAGTTGGGGAGAGAAGAGGAGGATTCCTTCCTCTTGCTCTCAGCCGCCTGCGTGGCAGGAGCTGGGGCGGGTGGAGGCTAAGCACGTGTAGCAGGTTCAGGAGGGAACCAGGTGGAGCGTGGAGCTGGCACTGGGCACGTCTATCTTTCACTGGACCATTGTCAGGTGTGGCCGCCCGCCTCAGGCCTGCATGCTCCACTGTTCCTCACACTCAGGGCCAGCAAGTCCAAGTTCCAGCCTCTAAGGGAGATGCCAGCACCTTTCTAAAAAGTACACGTGGGCGCTTCACACCAGAGAGCCACACTTGGACGATGACCCTGGAAGCAAGAGCTGGAACCCAGGGTGAAGGCCGTGCCCCAACAGCGAGGACAAACTGTCCGGAGAAGCTTCTCCGGGCTCACGACCGCTCTTGCCTCTGACGGGCACCAGCAGACCTCACATGTGCACCTTGAGCCTAAGCCCCAGGCCCAGCGGTCAGCATATCTGCGATGCACGGACACTGGGCTGGCTCTGAGCAAGGCTGGAGGTGCTGGAAGACGCCACGACCTGGGCTCACAGAGCTCACGATCGGCCGGGCTGGACCTTCTGGTTCTCTGCTCTAGCCCCTCCTCCACCCAGTGCAGGCTGGTCTGTCTAGCTGGATGCATCGGCCTCTCCAGCCCTGCGGACGGACCTGGCTGACTGACCTTTGGCTGGGGGCCCCCCAGAAGATGCGGTGTGCTGGGGGTAATCTGCATCTCCACAGACCCACCCATGGCCTCGGGGTGGGAGGACACTGTCCAACAGGAGGGGGGTTGCAGTGTGCTGGTCCCTGGCAGCATCTGCCCTTGCAACTGTCCCTGTCTCCTCACAGACTTCCTGGGGACACGCCCTAGGACGCCCCACGCCATTGACACACTCAGAGTGAAGCTATCCCTCCACCGACAGACACAGCAGGAAAGCCACAGGGTTACTGAAACTGCAGTTAGGGCCAGGACACCAGACAGAAGCAACCTCAGCCTGTCCTGCCAGCCAGGAGGTCCCGCCCACGCCCGGGGCCCCGATCTTGCTCGCTAAGGGAGCCCGGCTGGCCCTGCCACCTGCCCTCTCGAGGCCCGCATGCCCGGAGCCAGCACTGAGGTTGCGTCTTGCCTGCGGGAGGCACCAGTTGAGCAGGTAACCTGCGGAGAGGGAGGGGACGGGGCGGGGGGAACCCAACACCAGGGCTGCGGAAGAGGCAAGGCCACACTGACACACCACGCGGGCTGGAGAGAAGCCAGATTAGTGTCCCGGAGGGGTGTGGGCAGCAAGCTCCAGCCCCACTGCCCTGCAGCTGCTGTTAGCCCCCATGGAGCGCCGGCTGCGTACATACCTTACTGGATCACACACAATTTCTTTGTTTTATTATCATCAGAATCAGGGGGAACCTCTGCTTTCAAATAAAAGAAATGTACTCAACGGCTTATCACACAGGAGCGACCCTGACTTGGAGCGGGTGGGGCTGGGGGGCCCGGGACAGCCATGCCAACACCCTCTGAGGGCTGCCCGGTTCTTTGGCCACTAAGCCACATGGCAGCCACTTGCCTGGGACCTGGTGCCCGGTGTCCACCCCCTACTCCCTAAAGGAGGTGGCATGAAGGTGGGAATTAGCAGGTTGGAGGAACAGTTGCACGGACCGCAGCAGCCCACAAAGCTGCCCTGCGGTGGGTGCGCTAACGCCTCCTCTCCCGCGCCACACCCAAGTCACCTCTCCTAGGTGCCGCTGGAACGTGCAGTGCTCAATGGAGAAGGGGAGGGACCGGCTGGGAGCCAGTGCCCTGGCGTGGGACGGTGCCCGGGGCCCCTCCCTGAGTTACCTTCCTGGCTCCTGGAGGGACGCTTCTTCCTTCGCTTGCCGGTCCCCTTTGAGGCCCGGCCCCGGGCCCTGGGGAGTGTGCCCGACCCCGAGGAGTCGGTCACCGCATCCTCGGAGAAGGACTTGTCCAGGGATGTGTCCAGTGCGGACTCTGGGGCCGTGTCCTCCTCATCCTCGTCCTCATCCCCACCCGGGCCTGCTGCAGGGGGTCTGGCACCACGGCTGTGGACGGCGTCCTCCAGCCCCTCGCTCGTGCTGTCGGCCTCGGCCTGGAGGACGCCCAGCAAGGACGTGCGATCCTTGGCATCTTGCCTTGAACTTCCAGCTGCAGGGGGCTGGTTGCTGGAGAACTTGAGGGGCTTCAGGTCCTGAGCATCTCCCAGAGTCACCGGCCAGGCCCCCTCCAAGGGCTGGGGGCACTGGGGATCCTCAGTGGTTAGGACATCGCTGGCATCCACATACCAGGAAGAACGTCTCTCCAGGGGCCGGGGACCACCCTCCTCCGACTGCTCCAGGGTGGGCTGAGGGTCGGGGGTCACGGCGTCTACAAGGTCCCAGCCCCGGGACTCGCTGGCTGTTGTAGCATCAAGGCCGGGCTCAGAGGCGGGAGAGCGTGTGCTGCCCACGGGGTCTCCTGCAGGGTTACTGGTGGCCACTGGATGGAGGGACACACCAGTGAAGGCCAGGCACCCTGCCCCAGAGCCAGCCCAAGCACAGCCTCCTCCCCAGGAAGCCTCCTCTTATGTCTCAGAGCAGGACTCGGCCTCAGCATCCTTGGTCTGTCTACACTGTGGCAGGGTGGGGGACACTGGGCCACGCCATTCCCAGCACCCTGAGGCAGCCACCCCAGGAATGGGGTCCTCCCACCAGGGCCTTGCCGCCTGCCTTTCCTGCCACCTCTAGCACCCTCTTGAGCCCAGGGGCATCTGTCAGTGGGCCTGGCCTCATCTCTCTGGAGCCCAGCAGCTGGACCGCTGCTTCAGCACTAACGGCAGGGCCTGTTGTGAAAGTGGAGGAGCTGGAGTGAGTGGAGGGAGGGATGAGGGATGAGGGCTGAGCGGCCACCACCTGTCCCCTCAGCTGTCCCCAGTCTTAGGGGCCTCCAGGGTGGCCCAGGGAGAGGAGAGGGCTTTCCAGTGAAGTCAGGAGGACTTCCTGGAGGCACAGGGTAGGGACAGTGGCAAGGGGACCATGAGGAGGCAGTGGGAGAGGGTCTTACCAGGCTCTGTGGCTCTTGGGGGATCCATGGAGGCTGCCTTGCTGCCTCCTTCGGTGTCCCCTCGGCCCCGGGCCGTCTTCCGCAGCTGGAAGCCCTTCCTGATGTCGGCCAGCAGAGCATCGATGACACACACCTCCTCCTGCTTCCCGGGCCCCTTCCTGGCTGAGGAGCGCGGGGCACTCAGAGAGCGGCACAGGGACCCTGGAGCCCACCTAGAGGGCTGGGGGTGGTGGGGAGGCTGCAGCACAGACAAGGATCCCGGAGCCGCCCGCCCCCCCTCGCCCTGCCCAGCCGGCCCAGCCTCACCAGGCTTCCCGTCCTCTCCCCGAGGCCGCCGCGCCTCCTCCTCCGCCAGCTGCTGCTTCCTCCTCTCCGCCTTCGCCGTCTGCTCCTTCCGCTCCTTGTTCTCCTGCACTGGCAGATGTGGCCCCGTCACCCCAGCGTGGCATCCCTCAGGGGCTCTGTGGGCCTGGGCGTCCCCCTCCCTGAGCCACAGCAGCGCAGGGCCCACATGGCTGTGTCGGCCAGACGAAAGGTGCCTCGGCCCGTCCTCCTGGAGGAAGGCCAGGGGCCTCGGGACCCCACTCTAGCCAGACAGGCTGTGCCCTGCCGGCTGCCCCCACCTTCAGGGCGCGGAGGAAGAGGTCCCGGAAAGCCTTCATGGTGCTGAACGTGTCCTCCAGGGACAGCTGCTGGGCGTCCTCACACAGGTAGTCGGCCAGCTCCCGCTGCTTCTGCTCGATGGCCTCGAACAGCTCGTCCAGTGCCCGGAAGGCCGAGATGCTGGCCTGGGGGCAAGGGCACGTGACAGTCCTGTGACAGCCCGGCGCGGGCCCCACCTGGGGTGAGGCCCTGAGTTGCGGGAGGGTGGCGGCCACAGGGACAGGCCCTGAGGACGTGGTCTCTGAGAAGGAGCAGGGGCCTGTACCCTGACCATGCACACCTGGGGAAACTCGGCCCCCAGGATCCACCCTGGAGCCAGGAGACAGCACAGCCACCCGCCCGGCTCGCTCTATCAGGGCAGCCTCTCCTGCCAGCCCCAGGCCCAGGCGCCCACTTGCCTGGAGGCGCTCAGTGTACTGCTCCTGGACCTCGGCCACGGAGGCGGACACCTTCCGCTCGGTCTCCAGAAGCTTCTTCAGGTTGGAGCTGGTCTCTGAGCGGATGATCTCCAGGTTGATCCTGGAAGGTGAGGAGGGCCGGGCAGAGACAGCAACAGCTGACGTCAGCCTCACTGGGACAGGGGAGCCCCTCCTCTGCACAACCCCCGGCGCCCCACTGTGCTCCCCGCAGGCTGTACTCTGAGGCTGCACGTGCAGTGTTGGGGTTGAGTGCCTGTTCCAGCCGACCCTCAGCCCCCTGTGAGTGTCTGCGCGGGGACCCTAACGGTCAGCCTGTCCTGCTTGCCTAGTTCTCCCCAAGGCTGAGCAGCTCCTGAGCCAGAGAACCTTCCAGGGCAGGTGGAGCCTGGGAAGGACCCTGTGCTAGGGGCCCGGACTGTGTAGTGGGGTGGCCCAGGCTGCCCTCCTGCCTGGGTTGTGTGACCCAGGAGGTGACACTGCTTTCCTGGACCTCCGTTTCCTCATCCATACGATGAGGGGGGCCCGAGCCTGCTCACGGCTGTCGTGAAGGTTCACCTTGTGAAGGGGCTGTATTAGACCTGCTCATGGTGTGACCTTGCCCTGGCCAGCCCTTGCCCTCTCTAGGCCTGTTTCCTCGCTTAAGTCAGAAGGGGATGGGCCACGGCAGACCCGGTCCTGTCCCAAAAGGAAAGTGTTCTGTTGGGCAGGGCTCCGCGGCGCCGGGGTTGCGCTGCGGTTGTGAGACCCGGCCCTGGAGGGCAGCCACCTCACTGGCTGGGGACAGAAGTCAGGCCCCCGCCTGGCTGAGGTGGGTAGGCTGGCAGGAGCTGCCTACCCTGCCGCTTTCGAGGGCTGCTCCAGGTCCCGGGGCAGCTGCAGGAGGTCGGGGTGGCTCTTTTCCGCTTCCTGCAATGGGACACGTCCAGTGAGATCCACTGCGGCCACACTGTCCACCTGGGGATGCCCCGTTCCTACTCCCCCAGCTCTAACCCTTAGCAATTAAGGTCCAGAAAAACCCCAGCACTCCAGACCCTCAACTCTTTCCCTTGGGCCTGGCTATGACTTTGTGATGTTTCTGCTTTTCCTAGGGACTGTCCCCCAGACCAGGGACGGGTATCCTGGGCAGGGACGAGGCTCGTGCAGGGGAGCCAGTGCTGCAGGAAGGAAGGGGTGCTGGGAGGGGTGGGGGCATGGCTCTGACTGAGGCTGCTGGCTCTAGACGGGGTCCTGAGACAGGGAGACCGGCGGCCTGAGTGGTGGGCACAGGGGGGTATGGCCTCTACGCCTCTACACCGCAGGTCTGGGGGGACTTGAAGCCCTCCCATCGTGCCCCCGCTGGTGCCCGTCGCCACGGCCCACCTCCAGCACATGGTGCAGCAGCGTCACGCGGTTCTGCTGGGACTTGGTCTCCGTGAGCTTCAGCAATGTACTGATCTTGAAGCCGTCAGCGTCACCAGTGTGGCTGCCCTGGGAGGGGCAGGGAGTGAGTCTCGCCAGCCCCCGGCAGGCCAGGTGGGATGGGGAGCTGCCCCTGACTTACGTAGTTGAGGAAGTTCCCAATTCTCAGGATCAGCTGGCAGAAGATGGGCAGCTGGCGGCTGGTGAGCAGGCCTGCAGGGGCAGCCAGGGCTGGAGAGGGGCTCTTGGTTCAGAGGCCCCAGATGCCCTGGCGGTGGGGTGTGGTCCTGCTTGCCAGTGCCCCTGCACTCCCTGGCTCCTCCCCAGGCTCAGCCCAGCACTGGAATGGTCACAGGACAGGGCCTGGGGGCTGCAAACCCTCCACCAATGGGAGTGGACACCTACAGTGTGCCTGACACACGTGAGCTGTGCCTCACTGGTCCGTACCTGTCCCTCTCCCTTCCCAGTGGCTGTGGCAGGTCTCCATGGATTCCCCTTTCAGAGATGGTGCCTGCGTGTGTGCACTTGTGTCTGTATATGTATGTGAGGGTGTGTGTGTGGGGGGGGCATGTACGTGTGTCTATGTGTCCTGTGTGCATGTGTGTGCTTGTGGGCTTCTGTGTGTGCACATACCCGAGTGGCGGTGTGCTTGTGTGCACATGCCTGATTGTGTGTGCGCGTGCCCGAGTGGCGGTGTGCTTGTGTGTGCGCGTGCCTGAGTGGGGGTGTGCTTGTGTGTGTGCACGTGCCCGAGTGGCGGTGTGCTTGTGTGTGCACGCGTGCCTGAGAGTAGTGGTGTGCTTGCGTGTGCACGTGTCTGAGAGTGGCAGTGTGCTTGTGTGTGCACATGCCTAAGAGTGGCGGTGTGCTTGTGTGTGCACATGCCTGAGTGGCGGTGGGCATGTGTGTGTCTGTCCAGCAGGTGTGTGCACCGAGGTGGTGGCAGCAGGGTGGTTTCCAGAGTGGTGGTGAAGGCTGGCACCCTTGGGTGCTCTTAGCAGCCATTACGATACTGGCAGTAGCAGGTGCCCCGAGCAGCCCTCCGGCCCGGGTTCGGAGGCCTGTCCCTCCTGCACACGTGTCCCGCTTGGCCCCACTCACTTTCGCAGGCAGCCAGCACCAGCTGGGCCTTGGGCCGCACCATGTCCAGCACGGCGGCCGCGCCCTCACACAGCAGCATGCACTCGATTCGCAGCTGGTAGCTGGGGATGGCACAGACAGGCATCAGTGGCCTGCACCCCCCACCTGTCCCTGCCAGAGGGGCACTCAGCACAGGGCTCTGACTTGGGTGGTGGGCAAAGGGAGGGGGTTTCCACTACCTGCCCCATCCAACAGGCACCCTCCTGGGCCTGCGCAGAAGCGGGATCCAGTTCCTCCAGGGGCCTCGCGCCCCACACTTTGAGGGGAAGGACTGGGGGTGGGGCTCGAGTGATGTTTAGAAGCCCGACCACTGCAACGCTGCTCCTGGAGCCCGGGGCAGCCATCGGCACAGCCCCTTCTCCTCCCTGGCTGGGCCCTGCTCCCTATTCCTGCTCTCCTCCCACCTGGGGCCCAGGCCCTGGGGCCTGAGGGCGGCCGTGCTCACCAGGGAATGGCCAGCAGGAGGAGGTAGAAATGGTCGGCGCTGGCCAGCTTGGCTCGCTCCTCTGTGAATGCCCGCAGGTTTTCAATCTGCCAGGAGGAGAACGGTGTGTGGGATCCCCCCACGCCAGCTTCCCGCCCTCCTGGACTGCCCGCCCGGCCCAGCCCCTCCAGTGCCCATCATGGCTCCCTGTGGCTCACGGTTCAGGGCAGAGGTGGGACTGGGATGCCTCCCTTCTCTGTCTCCCTGCTGGGAGCCCCCGGGACAGCCTCTCCCTTGGTTGGTGGCACTCACCGGGGGCGGGGTGTAGGGGTGGTCCTCTCACCTCATGCTTCTCGGGAAGGAGCTTAAGGAGTTGTTTGAGAACCTCCACATCAAACTTGGTGGTATCCCCGGCCCGGATCATGGCAGCGACCTCCTCGTTGGAGCTGGAGCAGGGAGAGGACCCGGCAGGGGGTGAGTGAATCATGAGTCACCCCCACCCAGCCTCTTTGGGACCCCGCCTGGCAGGGTCTCCCCACGTAGTCATGGGGTGGCCAGGGCAGGTGGGACACAGAGCGGTCGAGTTGTTGCCCACGGTCACGCGGTGAAGGGGACCCAGGCTGACTCCCACCCTCGCTACCCTCCATGGGCCCTGTTCAGGAGATGCAGGATGGGTCAGGTGCAGCCAGCTCCCTCGGCCAGTGCTGGACACCCGCCCCAGGAAGGGACTCGGGGGCTGAGAGTCAGGGCCCACTGGTTTAGCCACTACTTGTCTATGGCCTTGTGGGGGGAGGTCCCAGCGCTCTCTCCCTGGGAGCCTGGACAGTCCCTAGCTGGGGCAGCGCGGCGCTATTACTCGCCCACAAGCCTGCCTAGGGGATGCAGTGTGCACTTCCCATGGTGGCCTGCAGAGGGCACTGCTGGGCCCAAGTCAGGAGGCTCAGGTGGAGGCGAGGCTCCGTGGCCTGGGATGGGGGCCACCTCCGTTACTCACCACTTAAATTGCTTCAGGAAGATGTTGAGGTTCAGGCTCTTCTTGGCATCGAGGAAAGTGATCTAGAAACCCCCCCCACCCAACAGGCTGGTACCGCAGGGTGGCCTGGAAGGCGGCCCCCGTCTGAGTCCCTCCCCCGTCCCCACCTCCTTGGGCTCCTTCCTGGCCCGGGTGGCCGCTGTGGTGGGCTCCTTGGGCTTGGCTGCAGGGAAGGAGAATAGCCGCTCGATGCTGGAGAAGTCGGGCTCCACAGCCTCGGCGTCAGGGCTGCTCAGGGACGCCCACATAGAGTTGTGCTCTGTCAGGTGGGGACAGGGCCAGTGAGGCTCTCGCAGCCCCGGGGCCTGGCGATCCAGCAGGCAGGGGCTGGAGCCTCCCAGAGGGTCTAAAGGATGCCCTGCCTGGGGCCCAGCAGGTCCAGCATACAGCAGGCACCCTACCTCCCTACCTGAGCACTTATAGCCGGACCCCAGGGCACCATGGCACCCCAGACATACTGGCTCACGGGGGCATGTGGATGGGGGTCCTCAGAGGTAGCCCCCGCCCTGCTCCTCCCCCGTCCCTACCTCAACCACAGGCGCAGAGCCCACAGCAAGGGCCAGGCTGCCCCGGCCACGCACGGGCAGGACGTGCACACAAGTTCCATGTGCCACCTGCCCCTCTCCCCAGCAGAGACCAGCGCATGTCCTAGGGGAAGCTTCCCTTGGGGGTCTGGGGACACTCACCACGTGCCACGTTGGATGGCAACTTCTGCCAGTTCAGCTTCTTCATGCGCAGTGTGGGTGGGTTCACCCGCCGATGGCTGGGGACCCATGCTGAGCCCAAGCCGTGGTCCACCTGGGCCACGATGACCTCCTCCATGCCTCCCGCCGCGGGGGGGCTGCAGGTGCAGGGCAGTAGTGGAGGTGGGGGTGGAGGAGGGCCGCAGCCCATACCAGGCAGCGGGGGTGGGGGCGGGGGCGGGCATCTCATGCCCGGGAGTGGTGGAGGTGGTGGGGGCAGGAACTCACAGGATCCTGGCAGGGGTGGTGGCAGAGGAGGTGCTGGGGGGGCCATGGCCCCCAGACCTGGCATGGGTGGGGGTGGGGGTGCTATTGGGAGGGCCTTAGCCCCCACACTGGGCAGGGGGGGTGGTGGGGGAGGGGGAGGGGGCTCGGCACTGGAAACAGGGAGCAGGGGTGGGGGTGGGGGTGGGGGTGGGAGCGGGATGGACTCCTGCTGCTCCGTGGCTCTGGGCTGCGAAACTTTCAGGATGCTCTCACTCTGGGCGTGGTCCACGGGCTCGCAGGCAGCAGCTGCTGCTGGCTGCTGGCCCTTCACGCTGGGCTTGGGGGTTGTAGTGTTTTGCGGGGAGCTGCCCCTCTGGCTCTGGTCTAGGTTGGCCTGGACGCTTTTATGGGCCTTGACCAGGGGGCTCGGTCTGGGTCGCCCCTTGACAGACAGGAGTCGCTCAACCACTTCCTCCAGGGTGCACTCTTGGGCTGCAGTAGCGGATGTCCAGGGTCAAGGGAGAAGGGAGTGGGGGAGGGAGGGATGGGGGCTTGAGGAGGAGGCAGGAAAAAGCGGCCACCTCCCCCGGGCAGAGGATGGGTTGGGGCCAAGGACAGGCTCCCTCCCCCGTGGTCTAAGACCCCAGTGTCTACCCACCAGGCTGTGCCTACGCCCCTGTCCCGCCCCCTCACCATCGCTGGCCAGGAGCACGGCCCGGTTCACGAGGCTCTCCAGGGCCTCCCAGAGCAGCTGGCTGGAGCGGAGGGTGGGCTCCAGGTGCAGGAGGCCCTGCAGCACCGACAGGAGCTGGGCAGACACCGGGGAGCAGCTCACCTGGACGGGCGAGTGTGGGGTGCAGGTCAGCAGCCGGCCCCTCCCTGGTGGACTAAGGACCATTGGCCTGTCTGCCAGGGCATCCAGTCCCATCATCCCCTCTATTCCCATGGATCCCTAGAGATGAGAGTCTCAGCAACTGTGGTACTGGTGACATGTGGAACTGTCCTGTGCATTATGGGATGTTAAACAGAACCCCTGGTCTCTACCTACTCAATGCCAATAGCACCCCCTGCCCAGCCGTGGCAGCCAAAAATGTCTTCAGATGTTGCCAGATGCCACCTGGGGACACAACTGCCCCCAGATGAGAGCTTCCAGGTTCAGGGAATGAGGGGAGGGCCTGAGCTTGATGAGAATTCAGCCTCTTCGCCCCTCACCAGGCCCTGAGGCCTCTGAAGCCCACCTGATGGGGACTGGGCAGCTGGGGCCCAGGACAGTACAGCCAGCTGTGGGCCGCAGAGGTCTTTGGACCCCCGTCCTTCTGGGTCCTGTGGCCCTGGCTTTGCCCCCAGGGCCCAGCCCGGCCCCCAGGCTGCCCGCTCTAGGCGCCAGCTCCCTTTCCAACCCCTGGCCCCTTGCCGCTCCCTGGAGTCTCACCCCAAAGCTGGCACCATGGCCCAGGTCACAGCAGGGTCTGACCAGGGCAGGGAGGACCGTTCCAGGCCCAGCCTCTGGACCTCAGGGCCACAGACTGCCCTGGAGGGCTGCCCTCCGCCCTCCACCCCCCGGCCCACCTTGTGGAACAGGGAGGCAAAGACCTCCTGGTGGCTGCTCATGTCGACCCCGCCAGAGACTCGCAGCAGCTCCTCCTCGTCCTCGGCCTTAGCCTCCTCGAAGGCCTCCAGCTGGATCAGCAGGTCGGCGTCCTCCAGGTCTCTGTGCAGGAGGGGCCAGGTGGGCTAAGCCTGCTGCTGCTGCCACCGCCAACACGCAAGCGGGGCAGCCCGGGTCGGCGCCAGTGTACCAGCCCCGCTCAGCCCACCTGGGACTCTGAGCCAGGCCGTGGCCCGCTGTGGCTGACATGTGACCCACACAGCCAGGGATGGCGACCTAAGAGTGGCAGCTCCCAGGTCAGTGCCTTGCGCCCTGCCAGGCTGCCCCCAGCTCACCAGGCATCCGCATGCCCCTGGGGAAGGGGAAGGGCGAGTGTTCCCACTCCCATCGAGTAACGTGCACCAAGGCCTGGGGAGGTGGCACACAATAGAACCAGGCCCTAACCTTGGGGGAGGGAAGGCCCTCTGGGCGCGGCGTGACCACAGTGAAGACCACACCTGACGTGGCTCCACAGGGCTGCATGGATACGGGAGGGGCGGGGCTCTGGCCTGAGCAGGAGGAACCTTAGTGTTCACTGGGCCTAGGACTTGCCAGTCTTCTCAGTCTGGTCAATGAGCAGAGCCCTCTGCAGGCAGGGCCAGCCCCCTTCAGCCCACACTGGCCGGGCACAGGCACTCATGTGAGCAAACTTTGCCTGAGGCCATTTCTTTTTTTTTTTTTTGAGATAGAGTCTTGCTCTGTCACCCATGCTGGAGTGCAGTGGTACGATCTCGGCTCACTGCAACTTCTACCTCCTGGGATCCAGTGATTGTCCTGCCTCAGCCTCCTGAGTAGTTGGGATTGCAGGCACATGCCACCACGGCTGGCTAATTTTTGTACTTTTAGTAGAGATGGGGTTTCACCATGTTGGCCAAGCTGGTCTCGAACTCCTGACCTCAGGTGATCTGCCCATCTTGGCCTCCCAAAGTGCCGGGATTACAGGTGTGAGCCACTGCGCCCGGCCCCTGAGGCCATTTCGACACCAGGCATTCTAGCCCTGGGCTCCTCCAAGCTGATGTCCCTGGGTGTGGGGACACTCCCCTGAGTACAGTTCTGACTGAGGCCTGGGATAGAGCTTCTCAGCTATGTGGGTTCCCAGCAGGGCTGCAAGATTTAGCAAATGAAACTACAGAGTACCTGTTCAATTTGAATTTCAGACAAACAACGAATAACTTTTGGCATAAGTATATCCCATGCAACATCTGGGATATACTTACACTAAAATATTGTCTGTTGTGTATCTGAAACCTGAATGAACTGCATGTCCCACACAGTACCTGGCAACCCTAGTTTCTTTTTATTTTTTTTATTTTTTTTTATTTTTTTGAGATGGAGTCTTGCTCTGTCACCCAGGCTGGAGTGCAGTGGCGCAATCTCGGCTCACTACAAGCTCCGCCTCCCGGGTTCACGCCATTCTCCTGCCTCAGCCTCTCCGAGTAGCTGGGACTACAGGCGCCCGCCACCACGCCCGGCTAATTTTTTATATTTTTTTAGTAGAGATGGGGTTTCACTGTGGTCTCGATCTCCTGACCTCGTGATCCGCCCGCCTCGGCCTCCCAAAGTGCTGGGATTACAAGCGTGAGCCACCGCGCCCGGCCTTTTTAAAAAAAATTTTTATTTTAGACTCAGTGGGTACATGTGTGTGTTTGCCACATGGTACACTGTGTAACATAGGCGATTGGCCTTCTAGGGCAGCGGTCCCCAGCCTTTTTGGCACCAGGGACTGGTTTTGTGGAAGATAATTTTTCCACAGACCAGGGTGACGGGAATGGTTTAGGGATAAAACTGTTACACCCCCGATCATCAGGCATTAGATTGTCACGAGGAGCACGCGGCCTGGATCCCTCGCGTGCGTGCACAGTGAGAATCTAATGCAGTGCTGATCTGACATGAGGTGGAGCTCAGGCAGGAATGCCCGCCCACTGCTCACTTCCTGCCGCATGGCCTGGTTCCAATAGGCCATGTACCGGTCCACAGCCTGGGGGTTGGGGACCCTTGTTCTAGTGGGTCTGACACCAAGTAGTGACGAACACTGTACCCTGTAGGTAGTTTTTCAACTCTTGCCCTGGAGCCCGTGTCCTTGTCTCCATCTTGCGTCCACGTGAACCACCCTGTAGTTCCCTCTTATTGGCATTTCATTTTCTGTTTCTGGGTTGGTTCACTTAGGGTCACGGCCTCCAGCTCCATCCACGGTGTGCAAAGGATATGAGCTCATTCTGTCCTTTCTATGGCTGCTGCCACCCTAGTTTCTATGGGCAGCTGCCAGGGACAGTGAGCTGGATTCTAGCCTGAGACCTGGCTGCTGGCTGGACCCCTTGGGGTTACTCTGGGGGAGCCACCTCCCTGCCATCTGGAGGTGCTGCTTAGGTGAGGTGGGATCCAAAGGGCAGGTGGGCCTGGCCTTGGGAGCAGGAGGGGCAGCCGGCAGGACCGCTACAGTGGGGACTCACCGCAGGCGAGCCAGGACATCCAGCAGCTGCAGCCCTGGGAAGGGACGGACAGGGTCAGAGGGTTTGGAGGTCACTCCCCACCTTCCCCATTTCACTTCTGCCACCCAGAGCACCTGGCCCTGCTCTGCTGCACTCATGGGACACCAGAGACCTGAGGCTCCAGAGGGGAGACATCGTGCTGGACACGCAGTGATGCTTACTCAGGGTTCACTGCCAGAACAGGCAGGGCTGGAATGAGGTCTCAGGCCCCCTGGCCCGCTCCACTGCCTGGCCAGCCTCATAACTGAGAACGGTCCAGGGTTGACCCCCAGGCGTTCTGAGGCCTGTGTCCATTGAAGGGGCAGGTGGTGGCAGGCCTGAGATGGTGCCTTCCTCTGGGCCCCTGGGTCAGGGGCAGGTTTTGTGGCGCTCCCACCTCCCCAGGTGGATGCAGCATGGGATGTGCTGGCCAAGAGGCGGGCAGGAGCGGGCATGCAGCCTGGGGCGGGTGCTTACCGATAAACTCGTTCCGCAGCTGGGTGCGTGCGCGCAGGTCCTCGGGGCCCAGGATGACGGCGTTGATCACGCTGAGCAGGGTGACCACGTAGGGCACGTTGTCACTGCCGGAGAGCTCGTTCATGACAATGCTGAAGCGGTACTGCTGGCTGCACACCGTCTGCGGGGAGGGCGGAGTCAGGGCACACCCAGGCAGGGAGCCCCATGTGCCCAGGTCCGGGCCCTGCCACCCACCTTGTAGTGGTCCAGGGCGTCCAGGGTCAGTGCGTGGCCCTCGGGAGAGTAGATGCACAGGGCGGCCAGTAGCTCAAACACTTGCTTCTTCACCATCACGTTGGATGTGTCCAGGGCTGCCAGGGTGGAGTGGGCAGGTCCAGCAGGGTCAATGCACCGCTTCCCATGCCTGTGCAGCTGGGCTCAGGGCTGGGGCTCTGGGCCTGGCAGGCAGACGCCAGGGGGTGCCGGGCACTTGTCTGTGGCCCACAGCAGTGCTGAACAAAGGGCTGGGACCCAACGAGCTGCCCGCTCCTCGGTGTCCCAGCTCTGCTCCTGGACCACAGGCCAGACCCTGCAGGGAAGGGCTTGGAGGCAGCTGCCCCATCCTATCACTGGCTCTGGGCCCAGGTTTTCTCCCAATGCAGCACTTACTGTGTTTATGGCAGACACAACCTCATTCTTATGAACCCCTGCCTCCCACCCCATCCCTGGAGCTGTGAAAGTTCTGGGGGTGTCTCTCATCTGACCCTGCTGAGAACAATTCACAAAAGACTCCATAGAGGGGCCCTGGCAGGCCCAGGCTGGGGAGACAGGCTGAGAGTGGCTGGCCCCTACACCCGCCTTTGTCCCCTGGGTCCGACAGAAACAAGGCGCCTCTGGCTTGCTTGCCCGCACAGGTACCTGCCGCCCCCATGGGTCCACCCCGCCCATCACTGCCCACCCTAGCTCATCCTCAAGCATCAGTGGGACCTGGCAGCAGCCATGGAGTGGCACAGCAAGGGTTTCTCTCAAGGGGCCGGGACTAACTTTGGGCACAGCCTGGGGAGACTTCCTGGAGGAGGGAAAAGTGAGCTGGGGCTTAAAGGCTTAGCGCAGGACCTTGGAGGACGCAAAGGCAGAAAACACGAACAGAGGCAGAGACCAGGGGCCTGCCTGCCTGCCTGCCGGGGATGAGTCCCCTGGGTGCTGGAGTAGGGGACAGGGTGGGGAGGGAGGCGCTGGGGAAGGCGCTGGGAGGTGGAGGGTGACACCATCGGTAGGTGTGGGCCAGACCTGAAGGGCTCTGTCTGGGCTGAGGCTGAAGGGCTTGGAGCCAGGCAGGTGTATGTAGGGAGCCACTCGGGTGGATTCGCATCTCTGACTCAGGTGACTCCTGCCGCCGAGGTGTGGACAGAGGCAGAGGGTGGGAGCCAGCACAGGACGGGGAGGCAGGGTGGGGCAGAGCCACACAACAGAGAGGGGCACAGGGGGACCGCTGGTGCAGCAGTGCGGGGACTGGGGTGACCTGGAAGCCTCAGACTCGGAGTGAATGTGGATGTTTTTCCTGAGCCCAGGAAGCCAGTCCTCCTCCAGGAAGCCCTCCTTGCCTGTCTGGCTGCGCTTCCTCCTCGTGGGTCCCCAGGCCTCCCCGGGTCTTTAGGGCCTGAAGCCTCATACCAGATCCCTAGCGTCCGCCTGGGCGGCCCTCCCGCACTGCGGCTCACCCTGGGAGAGCTGGCGCACGTAGCCCTGGTTGCTGAGGATGTACTCGATGCCCTGCCGCGAGTTCATGACGGCGCGCACGCAGCTGACGCAGGTGAGCTGCAGCAGGGCGTCCGAGATGCGAGCGACGCCGCGGCCCGACAGCCGCGCCAGCGCCTCGAGCAGCAGGTCCAGGCCGCTCTGCTCCAGGAACTGCACCATCCAGCCGCCGTCGCTGCCCTCCAGGCGCTTGCGCAGGCCGGAGTAGTTGACCACAGAGGGCATCTGGAGCAGCCGGATGCACAGCTCAGGGTCCGCGCTCTCCAGGTTGGCCTCCGTGGGGTCCGAATCCTGTGGCCCCAGCTTCTCCTTCAGCGCTGCCCACTTGCGCTGTGCGCCCTCCTTCACCGACATCTTGCCGAGCTGCGGGCAGAGGGCAGGGAGCCGTCAGCGGGGAGGGGATGGGGGCTGTCCTCCTGGCCACCAGTGCAGGCGGGGCCCCTTCCCTCAGTCTCAGTTTCTCTGCTGCAATTCCTGCTCGCGTGCCATGCAGAGGGTTAGGGGTAGCACTGTGTCCCCCACTACATCTTAGGCTTCCCTGTACCCATCCCTGACCGAATTTCAGCAACCGAGGCGGCAGGCGGGAAGGGCCCCACCGCGCGCATGAGGACCCCGAGGCTCAGGGCTGGGAGGGGACAAGCCGGCTCAGAAACCTGCACCGCGAGGCCAGCACGGTCCCTGCAGACTGACGGGACCGGATGAGCTTGGGGAGGACTTGGGGGAGCGGGAGGCTCCACTGGCTGGAACATTACCCACGGTAATGATGCAACAAAACGGCACATCTGAGGCTCCCTTATCTCACCCCAGGGCACTTCCCCCGCCCCATGGACAATATGGACAGGGAGATTCCAAACCTCAGGCATGCCTGGGCTGTCCACAGCGTCAGGAGCGTGGTTGGGGAGAAGGGGCGGCTCCTGGTCTCCCCTGGGCCTCAGTCTGCCCATCTGCATGTGGGTGGGGGGCTCAGACCAACAGGAAGACGGAGACCCTTGGCACTCAGGGTTTTACCAGGACTCAGTCGCAACAGGTCTGACTCCAGCCCTGGGAAGACCCGGGTAAGAGGCCCAGCCCAGAAGAGCCCCAACACGTGCCTTTCCCCAAAACAGAACAGCAGCACAGGCGGGTTGCACCTCTGACATCGGCTCCACGCCACCACATCCCCCCAGCCGCTATCCCCAACCACAGACCCTGGGAACCGGCCTCAAAGGTCAGGGGCATCCCAGGCCCTCCTACAACCATGCATGGCTCAGATCTTATATTTAGCATCTGAGAACGGCAGCGTGGAGCCTCAGGGAGGGAGCTCGGGGGCCGGGCCTGGCAGGGACACGCTCTGAGCCTCCACCCTGGCCCAGCACTCTCCACCCTGGCCCTCGGCTTCCCACCACCTCCAAGGCAGGCACTTTATACTTCCCGCAACAGGTGGGGAACTGGAGGCGGCTGGGTCCCAGAGAAGCTGGGTCTGTGCCCACAGTCCCACACCTGGGCATGGCTGGGCTGTGACTGGAGGTCCCACATGGCTTTGCTTCAAGTGCTGCCCAACCTGGTAAGTCAGGGGACCCCAGGCCGAGGGGCATTTGGGGTCACAGGAGCTGAGCGGGGTCGAGCACCCAAGCGCCTGCCTCCCCAGGTGGCTCTGGCCCCAGCCCCACTGCTGTCCTCACCATTGGAGGCCCATTCCTCCCCCCTTGCCTTGGGAGAGCATCCTGGAGCACCTGCCCTTGAGGTCTCAGGCCCACTCCCCGGCCTGGCCCACGACCAAGCCTGGTGTTTCCGGCAGTCCAGCCCCTACTCCCCGAACTGCCCCTCAGGCCTCCGCCTGTCCAACTGCCCCGGGGGGCCAGTGGGCTCCTTCCAGGAGGCAGCCTGACAGGTGTAAGCCAGAGCTCTGATCTGCATGTCCCCAGCTCAGGCCCACACCAGCAGACCTGGGCCCAGTCACTCATCCTGCCTGGGCCTCAGTTTCCTCCTCCGCACCTCCAGCAGCAGGCTGCCAGGAGCATACTGAGAGGCTGTCCTTGGGATGCCCCTCCACCCTGCAGGGGTTCCTGGTCTGGGCACTGTAGAATGGAGAGCCTGGAGCCCCCGGCCCACTGTGGTTTTAAGCCACCCTCCCAGGCCCGGCCCTCTTGGTCATCCAGTGGCCGTCCACTCACCCAGATGCGCAGGACCTTCCGGCCGCCTCTGCCCACCCACTCTGGGCCCTGCCCTGAGCTGCTCCTCATGCTCTCCTGGCTTCTCATCGCTGCTGACCGCTGAGCTGCCAGAGCCACCTGGGTCCCTCCCAGGCAGCCTCAGGTCCCCAGTGCCCCTCCTGGTGGCAGTAGGGGTTGCTCCCACCACCATGAAGAGCCAGGCAGCTGGGCCTCTGCATATATTCCCACCCACCTTGGCTGTTGCTGCCTAGAGGCCCCAGAACTGACCCTCCTTTCCTCCCCCGCCTCCATTGGCCGGAGTCCCTATCCCCTTGGCATAGGCTGAGTGGACGGAGTTATGAACTCTCCCAGGCCCGGCCCCTGGCATCCAGAGTGTCCTCTCCAGCCAAGAGCCCCAGGGGTCCCTCCATGCAAAAAATCCTGACCTTTTAGAGACAAGCAGTGCCGCCGAGAGCCACCGTGCCCCAGGCCCCAGGGTGTCCCTGGACACAGAAGGTGCTCCCTGACCTGAGTACTGCCCCTCTTGGCACTGCCCAGCGCTCCTTGCCCTGTGCAAGCCCCTGAAAGACCCTAGTCAAGAGGAGCCCCCTTGGTCAGTGGGGTGGAACCACGGTGGGAGGAAACTGGTCCTCCTGCCCATCAGGTTCCTATACCCCCGTGCCTGGGTGCCCAGCTCTGTGTGTGAGCTGCCCCAGTTGGCCGTGCCCCACCGGGTGCTGTCTGGGGGCAGTGAGTGTAGCAGGGCCTTGCTGGGCTGCGACCCGGCATAGACAGGGCTCCAGCTGAGGACCCGGAGGCTGAGGCCAGAGCTGCTTTCCTCCTTCTGTGATGCCGCCAAGGCTGCCCGATCTCATCCAGGCCCCCCGGTCAGGCTCTACACTGGGGAATGTTCCAACTGCTTTTCAGCATGAGGCTGAACCTGCAAACACACCACAGCCAGACCATATATGCATCACTGTGACCCGCAATCTGGCCACTGGCTCCAAATGGCCGGGACCTGGTTAATAACTGACAGCTTCTGTGATTTTTGTCCCATCTCATAGGAGCCCAACTTCCAGCCAGCAGCCTCAGGGCATCCCCGAGCCTTCCTTTTGTCTATAAAAAGCTTTCTATGTATAGAGTGAAATATCCATATGAGAAAACCATGAGGCTTCCCACTCCCCCGCCCGCCTGTGAGTCTCTGCTAAACGCGGGTGGCAGTGGCCGACTCCCTGCTACAGCGAGCTCTGCACAAACAGCCTTGCCTGTTCTCACTGGGGGGTGGTGTCCACTTCTGCAAGGATTCCAGAAGGAATCCACAGTTTACTGATCTCAGGGGCACGGGGCTACGGGGAACAATACGCTGGAAGGCGCCAGTGCCAACTGAGGAGGGAAGGGGGCGGGAGTCTCATTGCTGAGCTGTGTGCCCCTGGGCAGGCTACCCTTCCCCTCTGCTCTCCATCTGGAAAGTGGGTTGGTGGGGCCACCAGCACAGGAATGTGTCCTCAGAGCTCCCCAGCCCCGGCTGTAGGGCGTGGCCACCTCCCCACAGGCACAGGAATTTGCGTTCTTCGCAATCTTTTCTACAGCCGGCACCAGCTCTGGCTGAGGCAGGGCAGGACCATCCAGGCTCTGCAGGGCCCAGTACCCATGGCTCAAGCCAGACCCCATGCCTCGGACAGCAAAAGGGTCAGGGCACCAAGAAGGGGTGTCCCATCCACCCCACCCCCGGCAGTCCACCAGCACCAATGGAACTGCACAGGGAAGGGTCTTCCGCAGACGAAGACTCCGAGGTCTGAGGGGCTCACCCCACCCATGCTAGTGGGACATCACCATGGGCCTTCAGCACTTGCTTTTGTCAACCAATAGCATGGGGCTTCCAGAGGACGGGGCCATGCCTCTCCCCTCAGACTCCAGCTCCTGCAGGCAGGGTCCCCCTCTGGGCCTGGGCCTGGCCAGCCTGGTGTGGTGATGCCACCAGCTCCATCCGAATGCCTACACACTCGGGCAGCTGCACTGACTCTCGGGAAGCCACCGGGCCACCGCCCCGCCTGGCAGTCAACAGTCAAGCTGAGTGTGTGGTGTGGGTGGGGACAGGTCCATGCTGGCCCTCACTAGACCTGTGGCCATGTGCCTAGCCCCTGCGGTGCAGACAGAAAACCAGAGCCAGGGTCCCTGCGGTGCAGACAGAAAACCAGAGCCAGGGAGTGTGGGCTCTCGAGGCAGGCCCAACACCGAGCTGTGGAGAGTAGCTGGGGGCTCCTGCATGGGCCCATGGCCTTGAGTGGCACACAGGCCAGGATTAGGGTACCCAGGCTTGAATCCCAGCACGAGAGGGACCTGAGCCAGCCACTGAAGCCCCCAGGCCTCGGCTCCCTCACTTGCCTCCCAGGAGCCAGGCGAGGAGGGCCTTCCACAGCACGGCGTGGGGGGTCCTGTGCCCTCAGCTAGCACCAGTGGGCCTGGAGGCGCCGCCGTGACATGTTCTGAGTCTGCCTGGGACAGCCCCCTCCCCTGTGAAGGCCCCACTGGTAGGGAAGAGAGAGGTCTGCCTGAGTCCAGGCTCCCCACGAGGAACAGGCCAAGCCCTGAGCCTGGCAGCCCTGGGGCAGCAGGTACTGCCTTCTGTGCCTGGGACCAAGGGGCTCTGGGGACCCTGAAGCAGTGGCGGGGGTAGGGCAGGCACCGGCTGGGCACATGAGCACCTGTTGGGGGCCACTGCCTGGGAGTGGGCAAGCAGCTGTGGCGTGGCCCTTCTGGCACTGGCACAGGGCTGGGTGCTTCTGGGCCCTGAGCCAACGTTGGTGGTGGGGGTGCAGGGAGGGAGCTTGTCTTCCACGGGGTGGGCGGGCAGAACGGCAGGAGAGGATTCCGGAACTAGGAGGCAGGGGCTGCCACACTGTATTTTTAGCTCCTCCGAGCCCCAATTTTTCCACTGCTTGGCAACCCATGGATCTCCGGGACTGCACGCGTTCCTGGCAGCACCCCGGGGTTCTGGGCAGCCCAGGCCCTGCAGGGCGGTGGAGGCACCTGTAGCTGAACCTGTCCTACCATGACCCCCATTCCCTCCCTCACACTCAGACTCCCAGCTCCTTTGAGCCTCCAGCATGTATCACCTTCCCCACCAGGCCAACAGCCCCCGAGGGACCTCTACTGACCTGGTGGCTCACCGACTGCTGGCAAGGCCCAGGGAGGGCCTGTGCACAGGGGGCCTCAAGGCAGGAGAGGATGGGGGTCCACCCACTGCCACCTGTCCAGGGGCATGGGGCGCGCTGGGCCTTGGTGAGGGCTGGCTGTGTCCTCACTGTCACCTGGCCCGTCTCACACCCAAGAAGCACTCCAGCCCTCATGCCGCCTGCAGTCCCCAAGATCTGGATGGAGTGCGAGGCTTCTGCCTCCAAAGCCCTCCAGGATCCTGAACTCCACTTGTTGTGCAAAGAGGGCCCCCGGGCCACTGTGGGGACAGCAGGACAGAAGGGCCCCCTGGAAGCGGGTGGGCAGAAAGGCGCTCTCAGCAGTGTCATGATCAGAAGACAAAGATGGAAAGCAGGCCACATGGTGATGGATTTCAATCACATGGTGGGTGTGATACCACCAGGACACCTGCCCAATCACTAACTGAAGCTGCATCTCGGATGAATATGGTGGTTTTATACTGAGAAAGAAAGCAAGCAAAATGATCAACAGACAGCAACAACATCTCACAGAGGGAAGCTGGGCTCAGAGCGGTGGCAGCCCCTGCTTGGGTCACCCAGAGAGCACAGCTGGGAGCCAGGGGTCCTTCATGGCACTCTGGCAAGTGTCGGTGGAGGTGGCTGGGGGGTCCGGGCTGGCCAACACTGAACGCCAGGGGACACCACTGGTCCGGGAGCCAGGCTACAGCTGGGCTCTCTGTGTCCCCAGGATCTGGAGCAGACAATGGGTCTGGGGGAGGTACATCTTCCTGGGTTAGGAACAGAGCCCTGTGGAAGCCACAGGGAGGAGGGTGGCTCTGTAGCAGGGGTGGGGGGGATGCAGCAAACAGGAAATGCCCCGGCTCCCCGGGAGGAGGGTCGGCAACGCAGCCCAGGCAAGGGAGGACAGGAAGGGCGGAGGCCCCACGCCAGCAAGCCCAGCTCTCGCTTCCACCTGCACTGAGGGTGTGCAGGGCCTGGGTGGGTGGGCGGCTCGCCAGTCACCGGATGGGCCTTCTCCAGGCCACAGTGTCTCCCCTGCACAAAGAGCAGGGCCAACGGGGTGCTCCGTGAGGGCCTGGTCACCTCTGGCATTCTCAGGGGTCTGGGCTGGAGTCTGGGGGCCCAGGGAGAGGCGTGGGGGGACGAGCGGCTGCACTGGAAGTACTTCCTGAGCCTGACGGCCTGCCAGCACCTACTATGGCTGTGGCTGGGAGTGACGTGTGCAGATCTGTGGTTAGGGACTGGGGAGGGCACAGGGCCTGATCAGGCCCTGCAGGTGGCATGAGCCCAGGCCTGGCCTATCACAGGCCCCAGACGTACCCTGTAGGGGGTCTGCTGGGCAATGAGGGCAGGTGGCCAGGAGCATGAAGACCAGGAGCTCATCACCAGAATCCTCCCACCTGGGTTTCCTCCCCCCAGACCAGACACACTCAGAGATGCCTCCTCCGAGGCCCCAGGTCCCTCCTCTGTCCTCAGAAAAAGCCTCTCTCAACCTGGGAGGGGGAAGGGCAGCAGCTCGTTGGAGCCAGGCCCCAGCTTCAGGGTTCAGGTCCTGATTGCTGTGTGCCTAGCTGGGCCCCAGGGTGTCCAGCCCCCACCCTGCCTGTGCCAGGACAAGACGGCTGCCCGCTGCCTGCCCACGAGCCAGGCTCCATGGTCCCTGCCCCCAGCCCACATCCCCACTAGCAGCTGCCTTCCCAGGAGCAGGGAGAACAAAGACAGATTGAGAGTGGGGGAGAGGCTAAGCCTGCGCACCCAGCACGGCCAGGGGCTGCTGCCAGGGCCCGGAGGGGGGACGGCTCTGATTCTGGGTGAGACCGGGCTCTGCCTCTGACCGGCCTGTGACCCATAGGATCTCCTGGTTCCTGTCCCCAAATGCGGATGAGTGTGTCAATGCCAACCCCACAGCTTACTGACAGATCGACGAGATGCCGCCTGTAATGCCAGTGCATAACCACGCACTGACCGCCCGCCTTCCTGCTCAGCCCACCTCCTGTTTGGCGGCTGGGACGGAGCTAGGACATTGCATGAGTCTTTCCAGCCCCTGCTCAGCGTCTCTTGACCTCTGCTCCAGGCAGCCAGTGCCAGGGAGCCTGTCAGGCCCAACTGGGCAAACAAGATCCTCAGCGTGGGTGCAACATGCCGTTTGGCAATGCTTGCTGGGACACGAGGGTGCCAGGGGCCTGGGACAGCCAGGCCCATTCTGGACTCAGTTTTCTCATCTGTAAAATGGCCAGGATGTTCTCCAGGGCCCCGTAGCTCTGACCTGGGTTGGCTGAGCCAGCACCGCCCGTGTGGCCCCTCCTGGGTCTGGCCCATGGCTCTGCCAGCTCCTGCAGGCAGCCCCTCACTGTTCTGCCTGCACCTCCACAGCCTGGCCTGGCCCAGTGAAGGGGCAGCCGGGGGGGCCCTCTGCACATGGAAGCATAGGCAGGGGCCCTGGGTGTCCCCAAGGGGCTCCTGTTCTCAGGCCACTCATGTCTGTGCACAAGGTGGAAGCAGAGGCAGGTGGGGACAGGTGGCTACTCCCTCGCCCCCACCCTGTGTCCTCCTCCCAGCATAGGCTGGGTGCAGGCGACAGTCTGAGCTGTGCCTGGAGCAGGAACAGGGACCCAGGGGCACAGAGGGTGGGGCAGGCAGGCTGCACACCGAGGTCATGTCCCAGGGCCTGCCAGGACCCAGGTACAGATGGGGAGACGGAGGCCAGTGGGATGCTGGCCCTCCTCGCACAGCTGGCCACGTCCACCCCCGACCCGGCGACGGCCAGGACAGCTCAGGCACGAACAAACCCCTGCACCACTGGCCATGCCCACCGGGACTCCACGCATGTTGGGCGGCCGGCCACTCACTGGGCAGAGCGAGGGGCTGGGGCTGGCCTCTGCCCGCAGCAGCTGAATGGGGGCTTGGAGATGATACAGAAAAGCCACTACCCAGGGCTGTGTGCTCAGCGGCCACTGCTTCCCTCTCCCTCCCTCCTCACCTGTGCCCTGGGTTAGCCTCTAAGCTACGCTTTGACACTAGCCCTCATCTGCAAAATGGGAAGCGGACAGCCTGCCCTCTGTCCCCGGTGTGGCTCCTGGTTGAGTTCTGGCCCACCGAGGGCTGCGTGGGGGCCTCTGCCTTCACTGTGAGGTGGGCCCAGGGCAGAGCCCCGTAACAGTAGGGCAGCCCTCCAATCCACCCTACCCCCCTCTTCCACACCCCACCTCTCCCACTTTGGACCTTGGGGTGCTCAGACTGTGTCCAGGTCACAGGAAGCAGGTGGGGTGGTAGAACGCGGTCACAGCGCGGGAGCAGGGGGTCCCTGCCCAGGGCACCAGGGCCGGGGGCCTTGGCAGCATCTTCCCATGTCCCTCTGACATTGCAAAGGCCTTGATTGGCGGCCAGGGGCCTGGCCAGGCCTCCAGTGGTGCCCATCTGCTCCTTCTGGGTCTCCATGCCATGTCCAACAGACGAGGTTGGGGCTGAGGGAGACAGAGGGTGCCCCAGCCATGGCCAGTCACCCTTCCGGGGTGAGAACAGGAGTGAACTGAGGGCACAGAGGCTCGGGGCGGCCCAGCTTGGCCCTTCTCTCGGGACTCTCCTGGCCCCTCTCTCTCCCTCCCTGCTGCCTCTGGGAAAAGCTGCAGGGGAAAGAGGAAAGCAGCCTTGGCCCCTGCCCTTGGCCATTCTGTCCTCAGGGCCTTCACGCTAGTCATCCCATCTGGGCTGTGACCACGCTGGTCGTTCCACCCAGGCTGTGACCCAGGCCGACTGGCCGGGAGGGCTCCGGGTCCAGGCTGGCCCTTGGGCAGTTGTCTGTCTGCATGGGCTGCTCTGGAGTGACACAGGTGGTCGCCTGGAGGGCAGGCCTATTCCTGCCCCACCAACCCCCAGGTTTGGAGGCCCAGTAACGGCTACTTGACCAGGACAGGCCTGTCCTATTCCCAGAGTGGCAGTGCCAGCACCCTGAGCCTACCCCAGTGGTAGCAACAAGGGGTGTGGGGCCTCGGTCAGCCTCCAGCTACTCTGTGGGGCCAGCCCATTTGCACCCTGACCCCCAGTAAGTGCCCTGTGCCTGCCTGGCACAGTGCTGAGTGGGGCTGGGCTCCAGGCTCTGGGCACAAAGGCAGATGCACACAGTAGGGGCTGTATCAGCACCTCCTGGCAGAATGGATGGCACTGAGTGTAAAATGGCACTGACTGTCCCGTGCCTCATCTGTGAAATGAATGCTCCTGCGGGCCACGCCGTGCTGGGAGGGATGAGGGTGGGAGACCGTGCGGAGGGACTCGGCAGGCTGGCTCATTCCTTCCCTCCTCACCCACGCACTCAGCACACAGACCCTGCCCAGGCCAGTGTGAATGGTGAGTGGACAGGCCCGGCTTGAGGCTGGCCCTCGGGGACTGACATGAGCCCTCAGAGGGGCGACCCTGAGCAGCCCCTGTGGTTCCTTATTTAATTACAGCTTAGAAAGGGCTGTGAGAGAGGACGGCCCCTCAGGAGAGGACAGGCACCACCAGTCTGCCCTGCTCTCCTGGCCTGGTGGTCGCCAGAGTATACCGGCACTGGACTGGGGGGCAGCTGTGTGAACAGACCCCACCCCAGCTCAGGACTCAGGCTGTCTGGGTGCTCAGAGGCAGACCAGGCAGGACTCTCCCTCCTAGGGTGAGGCTGGCAGGAGTGGAAGCCTCTCTAACAGGAGGCCAGGTGGTTGGACCCTGCTCACCCCTCCATTGACGGGGAGCCCGTGCCCCTGCCCTCTCTCCTTCCCACCGTTGGTAGGACTTTGTCTTTGACTTTAGGTGTCCACTAGGCCTGGCTCTGCTGTGGCCCCTGGGGACTACCCTCCAGAGACTGGCTCCTATGTGGCCTCCACCTCCCAGCCTTCCTATCCACCATCCTGAAAACAGAGGTGGGTGTGCCTTCTCCAGTGTAATGTGTCCACTGGGCCATGAACCACACACCTATCAGACACCTGCTGTTTGCAAGATGGAGGTAGGGGAGGGGCTGGCAGCAAGGAGTCAGGTCTCATTCCTGACTACAGGGAAATTTGACCTCCAGGCACCAGCAAAAAGCCAGGGGCTCGAGCTTACCTCACTGTCCCTGTCCAGAGCTGGGCCAGCTGAGTCCTGCCCCACACCCACAGGCAGCACCGCATTACTTTCCAGTCACCACCCACCCCTCCCGCAGCCCGCACAAACCCCATAACTTTTCCAACCCAGGAAGTAACTGCACTTTGATGGAAGGCGCAGAGTCTATTTCAGGTAGGAGCTTCCACGTCCCCACATGTGCGGTGTGTGTCATTCGCTTGACAGCCGTCAGCTCCTCCACAAAGTGGGCGCTCACCTGAAGGTTAACTCTTTGCTGCTCAGGAGCCCTGGCTGTGGAGGCTACAGTCCCACCTGGCCACTTGGTCCGTCCCCACTAGTGACATCCCCTTTGCCGGGTGCAGGGCCCATGACAGTCCAGGGATGGGAGGGCAGGGCCTGGGCAGGGGTCAGCTCCCTCAGGTTCAAGGAGGGCCCACTGCACCAACCTGGCTTTTAGAACAGAAAATTGCTGCTGCCCTGGTAGGGGCGGGAGCAGTGTGAGGTCTCAGACCCCAGGTCTGGAAGCCAATGCTGCTATTTGCTGCACTGGGGGCTGAGCACCCACACCCCGAAAGCCCCTGGCTGGGTGGCACCCTCGGGGTCTGAGGCGCTGCTCTGGGACCGCACCTTCCCCAGTGCAGGGCGGCAGGGAGCAGGTCCCAACCTGAGCTGCTGTCCCACCCTTCAGAGTGCAAATGTGGAAACTGAGGCCCGAAGAGGGCAAGTATCCTGCTCCATTCCAGTGCCAGGGGGAGGGGCAGGGCTGGCAGTAAGGGAATTTCCTACGTCCAGCGCCTTCTGGGTGTGCTTGACCTCTGGCCCATTCCTGGGTTCCTGGTTCCCTGCCTAGGCAGGGTCTCTTCCTCTCTGCCTCCTGGTGTGTCCAGCTGGAGTGGGCAATAATGCTGTGGTCACAGCTGAGCTGCGGGAGCCCTGGGTGGGGAGCTTGAGCCCCAGAAGGCCCAGACAGACAGACCACCCCCCATGCCTGTGCTCCCCGGGGGGACTGCGGGCGGTCAGGGACACAGCTGGTCACCCCGGCTTCCCCTCCTTAGTCATGCCCACTCCTGGGGCGACTCCCCAGTTAGAGGGTTGACGGGTGGGTCTGGGGGCGCACAGGGATTGGCTCCTACCCCACCCAAAAGGAACAGAGAGCTGTGATGGAGGCTGATTCCCCTAAGCCTACCAGCGGTTGGGGGGTGGGGAGGGCCCCCTGTGCGCCCACCTGCGCGTGGGCAGCTGGAAGCCAAGCAGTCAGGGTGGGGCCGCAGGCCGGCGCGCACCTCGGGGTGCCACCCGGGCGGCGGACCCGAAGTTGAAGTTTATTTTCCCAACTGTGGCTGATTCATGGTCAGGATGTGGCAGCCGCCAGGCGCAGAGATCCCGCCTGCTCTGGGAGTAGGCCCGGCCGACCCTGGGCCCACCACTCTGCGGGCAGTGCGCGCTCGGGCGGTGCCTCGGCGCGGAGGACCGTAGTCCCGATCGGGGCACGCGGGGCCGGGGGGGCCAGGGGCGCCCTGGGGTCCCCGCCCGGGAACTGTACTCTGAGCCGCGGGACCGCCCGCCGCCACCTGGGCACACACGCCGCAGCCCGGAACCTCACTCCTGGACGCAAGCACGCCCCTGCCTCCTCCCGGACTCAGTTTCCCCTGAGGCTCCTAGCGGACCCCGGGGCCAAGGACTTACCCGGTGAGGCAACGGCCAGAGGGCTGTGGTGCGGCCGGCGCTCCGTCCGGGGCCGGGTCAGGGGCTGCGGGCAGCCGGCGCCCACTGCGGCGCTCCGCAAGGCTCGGACCGTGGCTCCTGGCGGGCGCGGGGCGGGCGGGCGGGGCGGGGCGGGCGGGAGGAAGAGGAGGTGCCGCCCCGCCCGTCAGCGGCCACGTGGGGAGCGAGCGCGGGCCGGGGGCGGGGCCTGGGGGGGGTCGATGGGGCGGCCCCGCCCACTGTGGCCGGTCCCTGAGGGCGCTTTAAGGGGTCTCCCCACGCCCGTGAATACCCCGGCCGCCCCCTCGCGGTCCCCGCTGGCCTGGCTCCTGGTGGGCGGAGATGGGGGTGGGACGCGCAGAGCGGGGCCGTTGCCCGCCTCAGTCCCCACTGTCCGCCCGGTCCCTGCCCTCCGCCGGCTCCCGTCCACCTACACCCCCATCCTCCCGGTGGGACTGGCTTCCCAGGCGCCGCTCACCTCTCTCTGCCCCGGCCCGGGACTCCTGTTCCAGCCAGCCGGATCCGGAGTCCCCGCGTCCGGGGATCCCTCGGCAGAGATGGCTCTTCCCAGGCTTTGGGGAGAGAGCCTACCCATCAACCAGGCCACCCATGTGGCCTCCTCTCCGCAGTCCTGCCTGACCCCCTTCCACCCTTGAGGGGGTCTCGGCGGTCTTGGGCAGCCGCACTTCGCCGGTTGGTGGAGGCAGCTGCATGAGGGCCGCGGAGGTGTCGCAATGGGGTGGGTTTTCTCTGCCACCCCTCTGCTGTCCGGCCTCATCTGTCTCCTAGATTGAGGGGGGCACCCATCCCCCCACCGCCGACATTGACCAGCGTGGGGCGTGCCCATAGTCGGCTCTGAAAGCCAGCCTGGTTGGATGAGAACTAGGCCCCAGCTCTGGAAGTCCCTTCTGACGTCTGACCCTCAGCCAGAGCCGCAGGAAGCAGCGCACCAGGCCTGGGGTTTGGGGGCCACTGGCAGCTAGAGGGAGGACAGAGGAAGGCAGGCCTGGGGGAGCCCCCGTGTGATGTGTGACAGAGCAGACACAACCCCTGCCCTGAGAACCGGTGCCAGCACTCCCTGTGCGGCTTCAGGCTCGGATACGACCCTGTGGAGCCTCAGTTTCCCCATCTGTAAAATAGAGTAAGTACCCATAAGGGCTGTATGAGGGTCAAGAACATGCGGATAAAGTGTCTCCACTCGGCGTCCTGACATCTCTCTCCAGAGGGCCTGCTGTGTGAGCCGTGGTGGCCAGGGCTCAGGGTGAGGGCAAGGGGAGAGAGAAGGGCTCCTGAAGCTTTGAGGCCAACTGCGTGTCCTCTGACTTTGGTGTGGCTCCGCTCTGGTGGGGATAAGCCCTGAATTGCAGGCCGTGTCTGTCTGCTACCTTGCCCTGCCCAGCAGCCCCAGCCCCGGAAGTTTGCTGGCTCAGCTCCAGTGCAGGAGCAGCTGCAGGCAACAGCCCGGAATGAGAGCTCCTGAGTGCCGGGTGTGCCTGAGGAGCCAGCCAAGGCAGGCGCTCACTGGACGCCCTCCAACCTGGGCGGCGGCTGCTCCTAGACAGGCACTCTGCAATTCTTGGAATGCACCTGGAAGGCCTGCCGCCGGCTCTCCACACCAGGCTCCAGGGCCCCTTCCAGAGCAGGAGGCCTTCCTGCCCTCCCTCAAGCTGGGCTACGGGTCTCCTGGTGCACTCCTGGACCTGAGCATTGGTGCCTGCCCTGGCACCACCTGAGGGTGGGGTGGAGGGCATGGGCGGGGCTGACTCATCTGCGTTGGGAGCTGATGCCTGGCAGCGGCGCTGGCCAGTGGGTGTGTTTGTTGATCCAGTGAATGGAGGAATGTGGGGAGGTTGGTGGGGAGTGAGCTTTGACCTGCAGCCCCCTCCCCTGTCCACCTGCCTGGGGGAAAGGCAGAGTCCTGAGCTTCACTCAGAGGCTGGAGCAGGAGGTCAGGTGTGGGCGAGGGGTCCACCTCTCCTGCCCTGATGGGGGAGGGAGGCCCAGCGCCTCCAGGGCTGCTCCTGCCTGGGGCTGTCTCCCTTGCGCGCAGTCATGCTTCCGAGCTGCACACCTAGTCCAGAGAGGCCAGCACAGGCCGGAACAGGGTGAAGAAGGTGGGGTGGATGTGATTTAGTTGGAGGTTGGAGAAGTCCCTGGGGTCGGCAGGGAGTGCAGAGGAGGGCTTTGGGCCCTGATTAAGAGTGTGTGCCTGTGTGTGTGTGTGTGTGTGCGCGCGCGCGTATGTGTGTGTGTGGAGTGGAGGCCGAGGTCAGAGGTCTGGGAGGGTGGAACTGTGGACACTGAAAGGGGGTTTTCCGTCAGGCTTGAACCCACCATGCCCGGGGCAGCAGGGTTCAACTCGGCTTGAGCACTGATTTTCTGAGACATACAGAGGCCCCCTCTTCTTTTCCTTCAGTGGCTCACCCTCAACCCTCTGCACCTCCAGCGCTCCCAGACCCCATCCTGGCCCTATTCTGAGCTTGCTTCCTGGCCCTGGGGTTGAAGAGAGGACTGATTTGGCCTCAGAAACACACCACCTGCAGCCACCGCCTGCGGCTTCTGGAGCTGCTTCCTGGAAGCCATGGCCTGCCTGGAGCCTCCCCTCCTGGGTGTCGGTCCTTCCTTGGAGCCAGGTACACAAGTGCCTGCCCACAGCTGCGGGTACCCAGATGCCTGAGAACAGGGTCGTGCAGGTACAGGCTGGTGCTGTGACACACCCAGGGGGAGCCACATGTGCCTGGCCACTGGCACAGAGTGCAAGAGTGGCCCTGCCACTGTAGGCCTGTGGAGAGCTGGAGGATTGGGATGAGGGGAGAGCAGGCCTTGGCACTGACAGCTTGAGTTCTGCTAGAAACAGGCAGGCAGGCGTGGGTTGTTCTGAGAGAAATCCCCCCAGCCTGATGCTGGCGCTGCCGTGCAGTCAGGACAGCCCTGCATGCAGCAAGCGGCCACTTGCAGGCCCAGAAGGGCTTCCTGGGGTCCACCTGAGCAGCAGCCTGGCCATGGGCTCATTTCCTTCATCAGTTCAGCACCCGGAATGCTTTTTATCTTTTTTCCCCTTTTGAGATTTTATTTTGCATCCTACTGGGGTGCCCTGAGATGATCTCTGACATTGTTACAGAATGAAGTAAGTGGAAACATGCCTGCCCACCCATGTCCACCCACCTTGCCCACCTATGTACCCGTTCACCCTTTCATCCATCCATTCCCACACACACCTACACTTCATCCGTCCATTCACCCACCTACCCACCCATCCATCCACCCACCCTCATCCATCCGTCCATCCACTCATCCATCAACCTACCCATCCACCTACCTACCCATTCATCCACCCATCCACCCACCCTTATCCATCCATCTGCCCATCCATTCATCCATCCATCCACCCATCTGTCCATCCGCTCATCCATCCACCTACCCATCCACCTACTCACCCATTCATCCACCCATCCACCCACTCTTATCCATCCATCTGCTCATCCGTCCACCCACCCACCCACCCATCCATCCACTCATCCATCCATCCACCATCCATTTACCCATCCACCCATCCACCTACCCACCCATCATCCACTCATCTACCCATCCACCTACCTACCCATTCATCCACACATCCACCCACCTCATCCATCCATCTGTGCATCCATTCATCCATCCACCCACCCATCTGTCCATCCACTTATCCATCCACCTACCCATCCACCTACTCACCCTTAATTCATTCATCCACCCATCCACCCACCTACCCACCCATTCATCCACCCACCCTTAGCCATCCATCTGCCCATCCATTCATCTGTCCACCCACCCACCTATCCACTCACACATCCATCCACCTACTCATCCACCCATCCACCTACCCACCCATCATCCACTCATCCACCCATCCCCCCACCTACCCACCCATTCATCCACCCATCTACCCACCCACCCACCCTTTCCTCCACCCATCCACCCACTCACCCGTCCAGCTGTGGCACCTTGGGCAGCTGTTGTGCTCTGTGCTTGCTGACAAGGACACGACCACCCCCAGTCACCTCCAGCCAGGTCCTTCCTCCCACATCCCTGCCCCTCCTTTGGCTTTTTGCTCTGTAGCTGGCAGCTTTGCATGCTGGGGCTTCAGCAGCCCCCTGTGGAGCCTCTCAGCATTTTGCAAGCTTCTCCTGCATTTCTCAGGAGCACCTGAGTCAGCCTGTCTGTGTCTGGCTGCAGGAGGTAGACAGTGGTCAGGGCTTATCCCTGGTCTGAGGAGGGGAGGCAATAGCTGGGACCAGGCTGCTGCTCTTAGAAGGGACGGTGGGTGGGGCGGTCAGTCAGGGGCTTGTGTCAGGCAGGAAGCTCTGTCCTCTTCATTTGAATATTGCACACACAAACAGTAGAATCTCATTATTTACACATTCTGTGCTTGCAAATTTGCCTCCTCGCTAAAATGTATTTGTAAACCTAAAACCAGAACTTGCTTAAGAACAGTCTGCATCTCTTGAAAATGAGATAAAATAAGATTAATACTTGCTTTTGTGGTGAAGTGTCCTATGGAGAAAATACATGTGATGGCCAGGCTCTGTACAGGCGTGAGTTGTAGTGCTCTTGGCCGGGAGTTTAGTGACATGTATTAACAGAAACACATAAATAACTCTATTGTGTACTGATTGGTTGCTCAAAAGGCTGGAGCAGAGGCTCATAGGAACCTGGCCCTCTATTTCCCTTAGGAGCAGAGGTTCGGCATTCACTGAGTCAAGTGTTTGCAGCCATATCATGGAACACAGGACTCGCTGTCACAGATCGAGCTGCTGCACAGCGTGCATGAGGTGCCCAGAGCTTGGGTCTACCACACCAAGAGTTTTTACATTCATAGAAACCCACGTAACTACCACCCATAGCAAACTATACAACACCTCCAGGGCCCAGAAAGTTCCATTGCATAGCCCCCTCCGTGGGCACCTGCCAAAGCCAACTGCTTTTCTCCTCTCTGCCACCATAGATCCATCATTCTAGGATTGCATGTAAATGTCAACCTTTGTGTCTGGCTTCTTTCGCTCCACAGTCTCTGAGACTCATCCACGCAGTGGTGTGCATCGTTCACTCATGTTTCTTGATTTCTATGAAATATTTCGTTGCACAAACCTATCCGCTGAAAGCTGAGGTGCAGAGGCCGGGTGCTGGCAGAGCTGGTGGGCCTCCTTCGGGCACCTCGCTGAGCAGGCTGAGCCAGTGCTGGCCCTCGGGAGACGCAGTCCACCTCCCTGCTGACCTCCAGTGAGCCCTCGAGCTGTCCCTCTCCTCCCCAGCCTCCTTCTCAGTTGCCTCAGTTGTCCGGTGGGAGTCCAGATGGGATGCGTGCTGTTCCCCGTGGTGGCACGCAGGTTACTTGCACGATGGGGAGAGCTGCTCAGCTTTGAACTGTCTTATGTCGGGGGTCCGTGCCATCTTTTGCTTAAAGAAGGGGTTCTCCAGCTAACGAGGTGAGAAGACACTGGGCCTTGCAACCCTGGTGTTGGGAATTTGAGGGGCTGGAGGGAGCACCAGATGGGCTCCCTGGAGGTGCTCCTTTGAGAGCAGGGAAGTGCCTGAGACCCACCCACACCCCAACCCATAGTCTGCCTGCGTGTAGCTGTGTTCTGACTTGCTCTGCTTCTGGCCTTGAACCCTGCAGACTCAGAAGAGGCAGGGATGGGGCGGCAGAGAAGGGGAGAGGGGGAGAGGGCTCAGGGCAGGCCCTGTAGGCTGATGAATCGGATCCTGCCTGATGATCTTGGAGGGAAGGAAATAAAGTCTAGAATGCCTTGCAGGTGATTTTTGGCCACTGGACTGTGTTTTGAAGAGAAGTAGTGCCAAGACTTTGTAGGTCTCCAAAGTCTCCAGAGGTAAGTTGCGTGTGTGTGTGTGTGTGTGTGTGTGTGTGTGTGGCGGGGAGGGGGCGGGTTTCAGAAGTATTTATGAATGGAATGGTGACTGGAATGAAGACACCACTGCGACTCTCTGCCCTCCCCTGGGGGCCTTCTCCCTCCTCCTTCACTCTCCCCTCCACCCTCCCATCTCTCCCTGAACACCTCCCTCCCTGCCCCACAGCTCCAGGGCCTTCAGGTGTGCTGGTCACTGATGCCAGCCTTCTGCTTTGACACCCCTCGTGGGGGACCCAGGCACCCAGGGGAGCCAGGCTCTTGGAGTGGACGGTGGGAGGCAGGGAGTAGCAGCCCCAGGCCGAGGCATGTAGGAGGATGCATGCTTGGGATTTATTCTGGAAGGGTCACCAGGAAGCCACGGAGCGGTCACTTTACAAACCAGTTTGTGCTGCCTCCCCAGAGCCCCTCCTCCCCTCCACCTCTCCCCTCCCCAATTGCAGCCACCCGCAGACCCCTCCCCCAGGTCTCTGTGTCTTTGAGGACCTTTGCTGCTCCTTGGGTTTTCAACATTAATACTTAGTTTATTAAAGTAGCACATTGAAAGTCTCATTTTTGCCAGGCACAGTGGCTCACGCCTGTAATCCCAGCACTTCGGGAGGCCGAGGAGGGTGGACCGCTTGAGCCCAGGGGTTCAAGACCAGCCTGGCCAACATGGGGAAACCCCGTCTTTATAAAAAATACGAAAATTAACCAGGCGTCATGGCATGTGTCTGTAGTCTTAGCTACTTGGGAGGCTGAGGTATGAGGATCGTTTGAACCCGGGAAGCCGGGGCTGCAGTGAGCCAAGATCATGCCACTGCACTCTAGCCTGGGTGACAGCGATACCCTGTCTCAAAAAAAAAATAAAGTTAAATAAAAATAATAAAATCAGTTTTTCCCCCACACGTTTGGGTTTATTTTGCCAATCTTATTCATCTACTAAACTCTCCCAGTCCCTTTCGAGGAGCCTGTCTGGCATTTTAAAGGAGCTCATGAACGAAGCGTCTTTCCATCGTCCTTGTGAGCACTTCGGATGCACACGGGCTTCACAAGCAGCGACTCCGTGGCACAGACCTTTCAATATACTGATTCTTGGGTTCTTCAAAAATTCCAGTGTTGTCTGAAAAGGCAGCTCAATCATTTCCTTTATTTTCCCTTAATGTCACAGCTCTGAGTCAGCCACACGTGGACGGATCTGTAACGGCAATGATAATAACCACGGAAGCACAGTCCATAGATGTCCAGGTGCCAGCTGCAAGTGCCAGTGCTCAGCACACGGGGTCTGCTTCCATCCTCCCTGCCGTGTGCGGCGGGCACCGGGACCCCCACTTTACAGAGCACGCTGAGACCCAGGGAAGGGCAGCACCCTTCCAGCCCGGCCCTGAGTGCCGTCTAGCCGTGTTACTCTGAGCTATCCCAGGCTCACCAACATTTTGGAGGCCCCAGCCACTAGCGCAGGCTGCATGCACAGATGACCCCTCAGTTCAACCCAGATGCGATAATCCTAGGGTTGGCTGACTTTCTTCCATCCCGGAGGCTAGACTTGTCCGGGAGGGAAGTGAGGATTTTAGGAGTGGCCACTGCTGGGGTGGCCCTTCCCCTAGGTGAGGGCTTGGTTTCACAGTGAGCATTCCTGAGTTAGGGTAAATAATTCCCCAGTTCTTACAGAACCTCCTAGTTTCACTGCTAGCTTGGAAGTATATCAGACTCTTTCTTCCCACCTTGATGGGACCTGCTGCCAGGTTATGGCTGGATTCTGGCCTGTGTTCTCCCCTCACCTGGCCTGCAAGCCAGGCAGCCTGCTCTGGCTTCCCTATGCCTCCAGGGGTGCTGCCCATCCCAAAGGCGGGATGGCTGTCCCGGCTCCCTGCCATGCTCCCGCCTCCTGGCCCTGCTCTGCGCCCCACTGCAGGCAGCTGCCCGCTCATCTGGGGCACCTTATCTGCCAGTCTTGGCTTTGCTTAGCCCCAGGCACCATGCTTTTTTCATGGAAAGGAATCCATTTGCTCCTGAGCTCTTCCAGGATGACAGGTGACAGATTCCAGAGGGGAGGTGGGAAGGCCAGCGCTTCCCCGCTAAAGCCCCTTGGGCAAGGCTCTGACTCAGCCCCTAGGCCCTCCCTGCCCCTCCCCACACTGCTGCCTCCTGCCTGCATCTTCCTGAGCGCCCAGCACAGCGTTCCCTTTCTCCTGTAGAATAGCAGGGAGACTTATGGGTTAAAAATAACCCAAAACCCCAAACCCCTATCTGACTCTACATACACTGGCTGTGCCAATTCCTCGCCAGGCACTGGGGTCTTTCCCATGCCGCTGCACAGGCTGCTGGCTCTTCTGGGACCCCCACCCCAGGGAACTCCTCCAGGCCCTCCTCCCCTCCCTGGAGACTCCCAGCCCCTCCCACTTCCCCGCCTTGGGAGAGTGACAGCTCCCCTCCTTCCCACAGCGCCTCAGCCTGGAATCTCCACTTGCATGCATCCGGTTTCCTGTCTGGCTCCCTGCCTGGCTCCCCAGTTAAACTTCCAGTTCCAGGCCCGGTGTGGCCAGGGGTCAGCCATGCTCAGCAACCAAGGGGATGTCTTGGGCTCCAGCCCCCATCCTCACCTGCCCCGCCCACCCTGCCTCTCCAGGAGTGCCTTAGAGTGAACCCCAGGCCCTGCCTCCGGGGCCTCCGGGGCCTCCGGGGCCTGCGCCTCCTGCACTCAGACGCCTGCAGCCACCTCTCCGCCCCCGTGTCTGCTCTGCTTTCTCGGCTACCCCAGCTTGGCCTTGTCGTTCCTGATGTCTTACCTTGGCCATATTTTCAAAATAAAGTGGAATTCCAGTCCTAATTTCATAAAACGTGGAGTTTGCTGAGAGGGGGCGCTGGTGCCCGTGTGCGGGTAACTAGGGCTTAGCCGAACGCCTTCTACATCAGGCCTCCTAGACGCTGCCCCCAGCTCTGAGAGCCAGATGTGACATAACCAGCTCCGTGTCCAAGGTCCCCAAGGTGAGGGCCAAGCCTGCACGCGGCTTTCTGTGGGTGGCGTCCAGGAGAATGTTCTTTGTTCCTCTTTTCACCTTTCGCTGGCAGTGCTTTATTCAGTGAGCACGGGGCATTGATGAGGCCCCTGTTACAGTGGGGCGCTGGGAGGGCCCTTCCCTGCCCCTGCTTTGTGGGGTCCTTACCCCTCGCCCACCCCATTTCCTCCTGCATATGCCAGTCTGTGGATCCTTCACAGCCTGGTGCCACCCCCCAGATGGCAGCTCGTGATGTCGACTTCTCTTCCAGGGCCTGGCTCTGGGAGGAGCTGGTGTTTGCTGGGAGAGTGAGTCAGCTGGTAGCTCTGTTTCCTTGGCCTGTGTGGAGTTTCTGTTTAGGAGGCACATGGGTGCTCCACAGTCTGAGTGAGCCCCTCCAGCCGAGACCCCACCTCACTGCCCACCACGCCCCACCATCTCTGGTTTCTCTTCCCTGGGCTGGTGTTAGTCCAGCCCCACCCACCCTGATGGCAGGCCTCCTCTGTGTGCATGCGTGTGCTTGTGTGTGTGCGTGTGAATTTTCCCTGGGAGGTGGCTCCTGAGTGCTGATGAGCCTGGTTCGGTTCCAGCCAGGGGTCCCCACAAGCCCAGCTAGCAGAGCTCGGAGCTCTCTGGGGCTCCCTTATGCTGGCAGAGGGTTGGCTGCGTCCTCATCCAATGCTGCTGACTCAAGGCCTGAGTCATCGCCAACCTCCCTCTGACGGTGGCTGGGCCTGGGTGGGCTGGGCAGGTTGGGCATGGCGGGTGCACGGGCCCTGAGGGGTGGGAGCTGTCAGACCACCGCCCTGCCCTGTGCAGCAGGGAGCCCTGCGTGGGCTGCATTACAGAGCACAGGCCTGGCCTGGCCTACCTGGAGGGACTCCCCAGAGGCCAGGAGTGGCCCTGTGAACAGCACAGTCCCATGGTACAGTGGCAGGGTGCTGTGGCTGGGCGGGTCTGGGTCCTGGCTCTGCTGCTTGCTGAGATGGGGGTGATGATAACAGTTCCACCTCCTAGGGCTGCTGGATGGGAGGTGTGTGTGAAGCCCCCAAGCCGGGCCCAGATGCCAAGGCATGGGTGCAGGCAGCAGCCTGGTCGATGGCCTGGCCAAAGTCCGGGGTAGGGGCCACAGGGCCACTTCAGCTGTGCGCAGGGAAGGCTCCTTTGCACACACTGAGGTGGCAGGGGTGAGAGTCAGAAGAAGGAGGGTGGGTTTGTTCCACAAGCAAGGAAAGGTGACGGAGGCTTTGAGTGCAGCTCGGGGACCCTGATTTATGGGATTGGATTGGAGGGTCCCCCTTGCTGAGGGGCAGAGGATGGTAGGGCCAGGCGGAGGGGGTGAGCTGGGGCAGAGCCGGTGGGGTCTGCCGAATGGTAAGGGGACGTGTGAGTGTGAACCTGAGAGAGTGCATATGTTTGAGCAGAGGCCGAGGAATCAGCATTCACTCTTTGCAGAGGGCAGAGGTAATTTACAAATGACTGGGGACCCTCAGGGATCTGTCTTGACCCTTCCTCTGGGGCCTCAGTCCCCTGTTCAGCCCAAGATCCCCTAGAGAAGAGCCAGGACATCTGGGGTCCCCCAGGAGCAGCCTGGTCCCCTGCAGTCCTTTCTGGGGCCTGGAGTTGACACTACGGGAGCCACAGAGCTGTGCTGGCCCCGGAATCCTGGGAGCCCTGTTTGCCTCTGTCCCTGTCAGGGTAGCCCAGCTGGAGGTTTGTCCCCATCCATGTGGTGTGGGCCGGGTGCCCTGCCCCAGCACTGGGCCTGATGAGTGCCTAGGGAGGGCAGCTGGGCTGGGTCCACCCTCAGCCACTGCGCCCGGCAGTGCTGTCACCCTGCTTACAGATGGACAGGCCTAGGGCCCAGGGCTCGCTTGGGCCCACAGAGTGGCTGCTGCAGCTGGGGCTGGGCCTGTGCCTCCCTGACCTGGTTCCACGCAGCTCCTGGCATTTCCTTCCCCTTCCCTCCCCCAGGACGCCCAGCTTTCCCAGCGGGCCGGCTGGGGAATCTCATTACTCCCAACCTACAGATGCAGAAACTGAGGCTGCAAGAGGGGAGTGGCTGGCAGCCAGGAGAATGGGAAGACACCCAGTGGCAAGGTCGGAGTCTGCCCAGCTGGGTGGGGATGAGGCCTCTGTGCAGAGCTGTCGGGAGTCCTGGGGGAAGAGTAGAGGGGCCACTGCCAGCAAACAGAGGATGAGCTGGGGCTGGGACCCACCGGGACCTGTGAGCACTGGAGTCCCTGGCCAGGTCACCCTCAGGGCCTCCAGGCAGGAAGCCTCTCACCTGGGCTGGCCCGTCTGGTCCTGGGCACCCGCTCAGGCCTCACTGGAGGGGCTTCCCATGTCAGGGCGGGAGCCTTCAGCTGGGGTCTAGGGTCTCTGACCACCCCAGCTCTGCCACATGGAGTGAAGGGAATTGACCTCTTTGAGCCTTAGTTTCTGCAGCTGTACCTAGGGCTGTGGGGAGGGGGATAGAACGGAGAGAAAGGGGTGGGAGCGCCGGCAGGTCTTGTTTTGGGGGTTGGGAAGGGGACTCTCAGGAGAGCCCAGTTGCTGAGACGGTGTGCGTGTGCACGAGTGTGTGCCCACATCCCGAGGCACAGCTCCGTGATTACGGCCAGGCAGGAGTGGGGAGCCCCCCCCCAGCTGGCCACCCCCAGGGGCTTACAGAGCAGCTGGTGGTGCCAGGACTCTCCTGGGCCAAGTCCACCACAAAGGGAGTGAGGAGGAGAGAGGGAGCCAAGTGGGGGAGTGGGAGGAGCCCCCAGGGGCTCTCAGCAGTGAGGGTTCCTTTGTCCCGAGAAGGAGCTGAGGGGATCTCTGGGGCTCCCAGGGGAGGCTCTGATGCAGGCAGGAGGAGGGCCGACCGGAGCTCAGAGCGGGACCCGGGGCCGCGTTGGTGGGCTGCGGTCAGGGTTCTCAGAGATTCTCCCGTGGGTTGAGGCCTGGCTATGCGGCGCATGGGCCAAGCCTCTTGCTTCTGGAAATTTCTCTCATTTTCCTACTTCCCTGTGTTTTCTGATGGGTCCTTTCTTGGGGTCCCTCCTAGGCCTTCCCCTCCTCTTCGCTCAGCCCAGTCTCCTGGGCAGGGAGGCCACCCAGAAGCTAAGAAGCCCTGTGGTGGCCTCTGTGTGTCCCTGAGATCTGGGGCTGCAGCCCCGCCCACCTGCCCGCACTCCGCCCCGGCACCCGCCCTCTGCCGTCGCCGGGTGGGCGGGAAATTAGCTGCCTAGGAGGGGTCCGCTGGGCTGGGGGCTCCGGGAAGGTGGGCTCGGCAGCCCGCAGCCCTGCGTTCTCCAGATGAGTTGCGGGAGGGGTGCTTTGGGGAGTCCCCGGGCTCCGCTGTAGGGGAGGGCAGGCTTCGCGCTGCTGCGTGGGGGCCGAGGCGGCAGCTGCGGTGCTGAGTCACGCTCCGGAAAATGAAGGAAGCAGAGTTTCCACCACCATCTGCCTCCTCCTTGGGAGGAGGAGGAAGGGGAGGAGGTGGAAAGAGGTGGATTAAGGGAGCAGGGCGCAGAGCAGGGCTGCAGGCACGGGGTGGGGGCACCCGGCAGGCCAGTGCCCTGCCTGTTCCAGACCGAGTGGGGTGAGGACAGGTGGTTCTTCCCGAAGCAGCTCTCGCCTCTTCGTCAGGGAAGGGGGTGTTCAGTGTTCCGCCCAGCAGAACCAGGCCACACCAGGGACTCCGTCCTCCCTGCCCCACCTCAGGGAACCAAGAACTTCCAGGGCTTTCCCGAGCTCAGCAGGCTCAGGTGCTAAGTCCCACTGCCCCCGCGTGTGGCCTGGCTGTCCCCAGTCCCCAGAGGCAGTGGGAACATTGGCACAAAGTCCTCAGCCAGCCACAGCGTCCTGTCCCCCATAGCCCTGGGAACCTCCAGCCTGCTGGCCGCAGAGTCCAGGGCAGCGGTGGGGGGAGGGGGCTCCTCTGAAGGGGGTGTGGTAAGGTCCCTCCAGCGCTCTGCCTGGAAGGCGGCTGCTGCCTGTCAAACCCAGGGGTGCGGCCCCTCCTCTTGCTTCCACAGGACGGGGGTGGGTACCGGGGATGCCCCTATATCTGGGGATCCCCCCTCAGGTGCCCTGCCCTCCTGTCCTCCTGGAATGACACGTTTCTCCCCCTCACGTGCAGATGTGGCAACCAACGCCCAAGGCGGGAGGGCCCCCCCAGGCCCCTTGATCTCCCCGTGGATCTCCCCAGCAGCAAAAACGGGAGCTGGGTAGGTCCGTAGGTTTCAGCTCTAGTAACCGCAGACCCCAGCCTCAGCCCTCCCACCCCGCAGGCGGCCTTGGGGCGGGGATCCGTCTTTGCTTCCTAGACGCCGATTTGCCTCTCTGGGCTTCCTGCTCCTCTGCTAGAATGGGTGGTCCTGACACACGGAATCCAGCAGGAATCCTGGGCTGGTCCTGGCGGGGGCAGTCCCCCCGCTGCTGTGTATGGCTCTTTCACAAGGACACAGGAGTCAGGAACCTTGTGGCTGCAAGGGCCAGAGACCTGACCTAGTGAGGGCAAAAGAGGGAGGGAATTGATGGGCTGATGTCACAGGAGGCAGGGAAGGTGGCTGGGCCAGGACAGCCGTCCCCGCGCCCCCCGCCCCAGGGCACCCACCCCTGACTCCACTTCGCCCTGATTGTGCTGTCCCCTCCCCCAGGCTGGGGCTACAGCGGCTGCAGGTCCAGGCTCGCTGCTCCTTGCCCTGGGGACCTGGGAGGAGGGGCAATATTGTTTATGAGAAGTCCATCCCTAGGAATAACCCTGGGAACACTGGGGGTCCCACGACCACCTTTAAACAGCCTCTGGGAGGAGGACTGGGGAGAGGGAGATGCTGTGAACGGAAGACCCTTTCTAAAACACGAGGTTCAACAAGTGAGGTGGCAGCTTCTGAGTGCGGGGTCTGCGGGTGCTTCCGGCCTGCCTGCCTGAGGCCCTTCCCCACAGGCAGAGGTGGCCTTGCTGGAAGGGCACCGTGCTCGTGACCACCTGACACACTTGTGTCAGACTGGACACAGGGCTGTGGAGGCCTCTGAAGGGCTGCTGGGGAGGCGCTGGCCAGCCTAGCCTTGGTCATCAGCGTGGTCAGGGTCCAAAGGCAACTCCTTGGTGCTGGGAGTGGGGAGGTCACCTTTGAGCGATGTCTGATTGGGGCTGGGAAGTCAAGGATCTCGGCAGGCAGGGCTTTGAAGTCTGCAGGTGAATCACCCCCCACCACCCCCAGCAAGGCACCCACATCAGGACGTATAACTTGTGTTGCGGCACATGGAGCTTCCTCTTGCTGGAGCATAACCGCATATCCTCTTTGGTAAAGTGTCTTCAAATCTTTTTGCTCACTTCCTAGGGAGTCATCTATCCTTTTCTTGTTGATTTGTAGGAGCTCTTTACGTATGTTTTGGACATAAGTCTTTTGTACTTGGCTGTACACTTGTATTGCAAATATCCCCGACCTCCTTTGTTGTAATTGTTATGCACGTGGTTTTACTTGTATTAAATTAAATTAAATTAATGAATTAATTAATTTTTTGAGACAGGGTCTCACTCTTTTCCCTGGCTGGAGTGCGGTGGCACAGTCTCAGCTCACTGCAACCTCTGCCTCCTGGGTTCAAGTGATTCTTGTGCCTCAGCCTCCCGGGTAGCTGAGATTACAGGCGTGCACCACCATGTCCAACTAATTTTTTGTATTTTTAGTAGAGATGGGGCTTCGCCACGTTGCCCAGGCTGGTATCGAACTTCTGAGCTCAGGCAATCTGCCCGCTTTGGCCTCCCAAAGTGCTAGGATTACAGGCGTGAGCCATTGCGCCTGGCCTACTTGTATTTTAAACTCTATAAGGTACTACAAGTATTGTTCTGAGCAGTCCATATTCCATTGAATTTACCCACATATTTTACTTTTTCTGGTATTCTTCATTTTTTTCTACATGTTCATGTTTACATCTGCGATCATTTTCCTCATGCCTAGATATATTTCCTTTAATACTCCATTTATGCAGATCTGTCAAAGATGAATTCTCCTGGCTTTTGTTTGTCTGAATAGTCTTTATTTCATTTTCATCTCAGAAGGATATTTTTTCTGGGTGTAGAATTTTAGGTTGGCCATGTTTTTTCTTTCAGCACTTTAAGGATATATTTCTTTGTCTTCTGGTTCCCATCAATTCTCGTTCTTGATTCTTGGTCACATTTGCCTGCTTCTTGGTGTGTCTGTCGATTTGGGGTTGACCCTGTGCATTGTGAACATTACGTTGTAAGGACGTGCGATTCCGTATCTTCCTCTCCAGATTATTAACTGTTTTGGTTTCGTGTCATCAAGCAGTTAACCTGACTGAACTCAAACAGTAAATGCTGCCTCCTCTGTGTGTGTGGCTGGCAGGTAAATCTCTCTTCAGTTATGTGAGTTGCTGGGGATCTGTCCTGTGTGCACATAGCTCGAGGTTCTGCCAGAGATCTGAGCTGAGCTTTTCATGCAGTCTTTGGGGAATCCCTCTCCACGGCGCTCTCCTTTCTGAGATTTTCCCCTCACATTCCAGCTGCCATGCTCACCCCAAACTCTGTCCTCTGGTTCTTCGGGTCATTCCATTTCCTGTAGTCAACCCCCTACAGCCTCTGTCTGGTTTTGGTCACTCAGAATGCAGTGAGTTTATGTATATATTATATATATAACATATATTTTATATATATATATATATATTATATGGAGAGAGGTGGATCTTGCTGTCCCCAGGCTGGATCATGGCATGACTCGGCTCACTGTAACTCTTCTCCTGCCTCGGCCTCCCAAGTAACTGGGACTACAGGGACATGCCACCAAGCCCAGCTAAATTTTTTTTTTTTTTTTGTATTTTAGTAGAGATGGGGTTTCGCCGTGGTGGCCAGGCTGGTCTCGAACTCCTGACCTCAAGCGCTCCACCTGCCTCGGCCTCCCAAAGTGCTGGGTTTACAGGTGTGAGCCACCGCGCCCAGCCGGAAGTCCAGGGATTAGTTTTATACTGTCAAGGTGTATTGCATTCTGGTCTGCATCCAGTAGGTTAGCCTTATTTCCAAGGTCGAATGGTTCTCGTGTTCCCCCGCAGGCTCAGCGTCTGCCAGGCTCTTCGGAGTTCTAAAGATCAAGGAAGAGACTGGACTGGAAAGCCTATTGGAACCCCTGCTTTCCATAAGGCGTTAAAAATACCCTTTAAGGCTGGGCACGGTGGCTCATGCCCGTAATCCCAGCACTGTGGGAGGCCGAGGCGGGTGGATCACCTGAGGTTGGGAGTTCGAGACCAGCCTCACCAACATGGTGAAACCCTGTCTCTACTAAAAATGCAAAAATTTGCCAGATGTGGTGGCACGCGCCTGTCATCCTAACTACTTGGGAGGCTGAGATAGGAGAATCGCTCGAACCCCTGAAGCGGAGGTTGCAGTAAGCTGAGATCGTACCACTGCACTCCAGCCTGGGTGACAGACAAACAAAAACAAAGAACCCTTTAAAATGCAGGTGAGTGTCTTTTGCCCCGGCAACACCAATCCTGGGTCTTTACCTCAAGATAGCGCCTTAAAGGTGCTCAAAGACCAAGCTACCAGGATATTTGCGGCACTACTGCTTAGAATTCTAAAAGAATAACCCCAGAAGGAGTCAATTTCCAACAATACATGGATTTGTTGAATACAAATTGGCTTATGCACACAGCATAATGTGCAATCATTTAAAATATTGTGTCAGAGTTAGTGGAAACACGGTCAGGTTTTGTCACTGACAGATGTAAGTGGCATTCACGGCGGCCTGCGTTGTGTGGTTGGCGTTGCGTGTGTGTCACATGCGTGGAGGCATCTGGACAGGTGGAAAGTACCTGCATTCACAGCAACTGGCCTTGGGCAGCGGCCGTTGGTTGTTCAGAATTCTTGCAGCTTGCCTGTATTTTCTGGTGTTTTAAAACAATGACTATGTATTTTTTTGCGGCCATGTATTTTTGAGATACGATTTTTTTTTTTTGAGACAGAGTCTTGCTCTGTCACCCAGGCTGGAATGCAGTGGTACAATCTTGACTCACTGCAACCTCCACCTCCCGGGTTCAAGCGATTCTCTTGCCTCAACCTCCTGAATAGCTGGGACTACAGGCGCCTGCCACCACGCCTGGCTAATTTTTGTATTTTTAGTAGAGAGACGGGTTTCACCATTTCGGCCAGGCTGGTCTCAAACTCCTGACCTCAAATGATCCACCCACCTTGGCCTCCCAAAGTGCTGGGATTACAGGCATGAGCCACCGCGCCTGGCCTGAGATACAGTTTACCCGGAGTAAAATGCATAGAACTGAAGTATATGAGTTTTGAAAAATAAAGAGGTCCGTGGAGCCCACACCCAGAACAAGACTGGGGGCACTGCACCACCTCAGAGGGTCCTGGCCTTCTCTAGTCTACAGTGTATCGTGGGTAACACAAGTTAATCAGACACGTAATTTCTCAGCTGGCAGAGAGAAGTTGTGTATAAGCCTGGGCTCTCCGATTAGATCATTCTCACCAGGGTGCTCTGCAGACAGGGGGTGCCGGGGAAGATGCCCCGCAGGTGCCCTCTGCCCGGCCCTGGGGGAGGAGGGAGGCCCTGCTGCAGGGGAGCTGGGAGCCACTGTGGCCACCATGGAGGCTGCCACTCTCCCAGCTCCTGCGTCACCTCAGCGGGTCGGGCGGGGGGTTTGTTGTGGGGACAAAAGGCCTTTGTACCCGGGACAACCTCAGCCCTGCTGTAGGGGTGGGAGGAGAGAACGGCCACATTCCCGGGTGGGGTGGGGTCACCGGACACAAGGCCTTTCTTTCTGAGCTGCTAGTGCATGTCGGCCTGGCTGGGGACCCCGCTGGGGCCTCTGTGGCTGCTGAGGGCAATTCCAACCAGCTTCATGGGCAATGGCCGGTGGGGCTGGGGGTGACTCCTGCTCTGGGGCTAGAGAGAGGGGCTCAGTCTCGGGAAGAGGGGTAGGGGTGGTGTGTGGGACTCAGCCACCCTCTGATGCTGAGGCCTGCCACTAGCCGGTGCCAGCCCTTGGGGACGGTGCCACGCCAGGGCCTGCGGAGTGGTGGTGGAGCTCCCTGGTGGTGGAGGGTTGCCCACATCCTTCTCCTCTTCCTTGCCCTGGTCTACACCTGCCCAAGGTGTGAGAAAGCCCAGGCCCTGTCTACAGCCTGCAGGCAGCGCCATGCCGGGGAAGGCGCAGTTTGAGGAGGGGAGGGGCCGCCTCGGGATGTTTGCATTTGGAACTGGGACCTGTGGGCCACCAGAGAACCTAAAAGCAAACATGTCTGGTCAGCGACGGGATGAACTCTCAGCCTGCGAAATCAAAACACTTCCTGTTAGTGTGAGCTCACTCAGTGCTTTACGCGAAAGCACGCTGCCTTCCTTAGCTGGGAGACTTGGTCTCTCCCTGCCCTGGGGTCCCTCCTGGATCTTCCTGCCTTGATAGCTCCGCAGAAAATGCTAAGAGCCCAAGAAGGTTGTGAAGGGTGTGTGTGTGTTTGTGTGTGTGTCTGTGTGTTTGTGTGTCTGTGTGTCTGTGTGTTTATGTGTGTTTGTGTGTGTGTGTGCTGTGTGCCTGTGTGTGTTTGTGTGTCTGTGTGTTTGTGTGTGTTGTGTGTGTGTGTGTGTGTGTGTGTATTGGGAGGGCAGTGGTCCCAGCTCCTCAGGGGCATCAGGCTCTGTAGCAGGGCCCACCATCTCGGCAGGAGGGTGCAATGGTCTCACCCACACTGTGCAGGCCGTTCTGTCGGGACCCCTTTTAGCCAGCACAGGTGCCTTCTCCCCTAGGCTAAGACATAATCTGTCATGGTGGTGTTTCGGATGGCAGCGCGGGGAGTGGAGATTTTGGGGCCGCGGTCTTCCCCAGCCCAAGGTGCCCCAGGGCCTGCCCTGGGATGCGGGTTCCTGCCAGAAGTGCCTTTTGCTGCCTGGAATCATGGGGAATGTGGGCTCCTCCCCAGTCAACCTGGGGAGCCCTAGCAGGGAGGTGAAGATGGGTTTAGGGGATCATAAAAAGCAAAAACCAAACCAGATCCCAGTAGAAATTCCCTGGGGAGTTGCAGTCATCTTGAACCAAGGGGAGGGAGGAGAGGGGCTGCAGCTGGGGTGGGGGGTAGTGAGAGGGGAAGAGGGTGAAGCCCTGCTCACAGGAGTCGCCCGTGGCCCAGGCTTTGTGTGGTGGGCACACAGATGCCAGCAGGTGGAAGCTGAGCAGGGAAGAGGTTCTCATCAGCTCACCCGCCCTCCTCCAAGCCCCAGGCTGGCCTGGACTACGTAGGGAGCCCTTGGGGTCAAAAGCACACCCACCCCCTATAACCTTCCCCAAGGGCGTGGACACCTGTAAGAAGGGAGGGAGATCAATTACCTTGGTTCAGATTACAGGTTTTTTTTTTCTGTTTTTTTTTTTTTTTTTTTTTTTTCTAAAAATCAAGAAACAGTGAACATGTAATCCCCACACTCGGGTGTAAACTCTGTAGCCGGGTTTCTAAACTAGAACCTACTGATCATGGGATTCAGGTGTCTCTGAACTTGGATGGAAAAACGTTGCATCTTTATTTTCCCCAACCTCTAGCCTAAAGTGAGTGTTCCTCAATAATGAATGTGGCCAAAGGACCTAGCGGTCTCCACAGAACCTGGGACTCCACCGTCAGCAAAGTCCTGTGTATTTTCCCATCGTGTTTTAGTTCTTCGGCGTCTTGAAGCCTCATTTTTGTTCCTGCTTCAACACTGTTGGTCATGACAGCTGCTGCTAGATCTGGATCAGTAGGTTATTTTTTTATCTGTTGCCCAGGCTGGAGTGCAGTGGCACAATCTCGGCTCGCTGCAACCTCCGACTCCCAGGTTCAAGTGATTCTCCTGCCTCAGCCTCCCGAGTAGCTGGGACTACAGGCATGTGCCACCACACCCAGCTGATTTTTGTATTTTTAGTAGAGATGGGAGTCTCACCATGTTGGCCAGCCTAGTCTTGAACCCCTGACCTCAGGTGATCCACCCACCTTGGCCTCCCAAACTGCTGGGATTACAGGTGTGAGCCACCGCACCCGGCCTGAATCAGTAGGTTAACAAGAAATCCAATAAAATTACTTTATTATTTTGGTAACCGTATTTCAATATAGTTGGTGTATGAGTTGGTTCTCACACTGCTATAAAGATACTACAAGAGACTGGGTAATTTATAAACAAAGGAGATTTTATTTATTTATTGAGACAGAGTCTTGTTTTGTCCCCCAGGCTGGAGTGCAACGGTGCAGTCTCAGCTCACTGCAACCTCTGCCTCCTGGTTTCAAGTGAGTCTCCTGCCTCAGCCTCCCAAGTAACTGGGATTACAGGTGCGTGCCACCATGCCCGGCTAATTTTTGTATTTTTAGTAGGACGGGGTTTCACCATGTTGGCCAGGCTGGTCTTGAACTCCTGACCTCAAGTGATCCACCCACCTCAGCCTCCCAAAGTGCTGGTGTTACAGGCGTGAGCCACCTTGCCCAGCCCGCAAAGGAGGTTTAATTGACTCACAGTTCTGCATGGCTGGGGAGGCCTCAGGAAACTTACAATCATGGTGGAAGGGAAGCAGGCGTCTTCTCACAAGGTGGCAGGAGAAAGAAGTTCAAGCAGGGGAAATGCCAGCTGAAGCCTGGGCCCAGGTGGTTACTGAGGCCGAGAGGTCCCAAGCCTACCGCCTGCTCGCTGGGACCCAGGGAAGTTGGTGGTGCAGTGCGGTCTGAGTCTGAAGGCCTGAGAGCCAGAGGGCTGATGGCGTTAATCTCAGTGTCAGGGCCAGAGAAGGTGAGGTGAGTGTCCCAGCTCAAGCAGGGTGGCAGGAAGAGGGGGGCAAATTCACCTTTCTCTGCCTTCCGCGCTATTTGGGTCCTCAGTGGATTGGGCGACACCACCCACCCTGGGGAGGGCGGCCTGCTTTACAGAGCCCACTGATTCAAATGCTAATCTCATCTGGAACACCCTCGGACATCCCCAGAAATAACGTTCAACCCGGCTCCCCGTGGCCAGGGGAGCTGACACATAAAGTTAACCGTCACACCGCCCGCATGGAGAGGGAGCCCACAGGAAGCAGCTGGTGCTGCTGTCTCGACTCTGACCCTCGGCCGTGTGGGTCGTTCTGGCCCCTGCCCCTGCTTGTCTGTAGCTCCCACCCCACAGTGAGGAACCTGCCCCACCACCCACCATCCATGGACCTCATCGCCAAGCTCCAGTGTGCAGGGGCAGCGGTGGAGGAACTGCTCACCTGTACCCCGTGGCAGAAGCATGTGTCTACCGGGGTACAGGGCTCATGTGCGGGTCCATTTGCTTTTGGCTTCACAGACTTCATCACTTGTGAGGGTACTCAGGTCAGCCCCATGCCCCAGCCCCTCCAGTGAGGCTGCTCCCTACATCTGTAATATAACCAGAGGCTCTCGCCACACACGGCCCGCCTTCCGTCCTAGACACCGGCCTCTTGACTGAGCTTTAAAATTTGCATACAGTAAGGCTCACTCTTGCTGTAAAGTTTTGTGGGTTTTGACAGATGCATAGTGTCGTGTCTCTGCCATTACAGTGTCGTTCACATTAGTTTCACAGCCCTAAAAACCCCCCTGTGCTCCACCGATGGAGCCATGACATTCCCAAGGTCACCTCACACAGTCATCTGCCATCATTTGCAGATCACATGTCAGCTTACTTAGCAAGCCCAACAGAACGGACGGGAAAACTTAATGTTATAAACACGTAATTCTCCCCAGAGGGACATAATAAATTCAATGCAATCCTAATCAGAGTCTCATTTGGGCTTCAATTTTTTTTAAAGAAATCAATAAACGTACTCTGCATTTTACATGGAAGAATACAGATCAAAAGCAGCTAAGATGGCTTGAAAAAGAAGAAAACAGACAGGGTACTTGCTCCTACAAAGCCGGGTAACTGAAAGCAGCAGTGGAAGAGGCTGGGCCGGTGGAGGGAGACCCAGGCTGCATGGGGTGGGACGGAGGGCTCTGCCAGGCATTTCCTCCTGGCCCCCCCGGGGAGCTGAGGTTTGTGGAATTAATACTTGTGCTTGGTGGGGAGGAAGTGAGAGCAGAGGGCGCTGGGCCACTGCTTCTCACTGTCTGGGACTCCAGCATCCCCAGGCAGGAGTATCCCTGTCCTGGCAGGCAGGTCTTGGGCCTCAGGTCTGAACATCTGAATGTCTGTGCACCTTTGCCAGGGCCCCTCTCCGTCCTGCAGGCTCCTGGCGCTGGCTGGGGGCACAGGGAGCCCTGAAGACGCCTGGGGGTCTGTGGGTGCTGCAGGCACCGCTGGCTGGTTATAGTCACAACAGCCCCCCAGGTGGGCAATTTTCCTTCCACTTCACAGTGAAGGAAGCGGGTTCTGAGAGGTAGCAGCTTTCCCAAGTGCAGGTGGGGCCAGGACTTGAACCCAGATCCCTGAGAACCTGAACCCAGGCCTCTGCTCTCGCTCTCCAAGCTTCCAGACAGAGAAGGAGAGTGGGTGGCGACGGCCATCGGGAGGGGCTCCAGACGGAGGACGGGGCAAGGGAGCGCCTGGTGGGCGGCCTGGGGCAGAGGCACCCAGGGAGCCCAAATCAGGGCACCTGAGAGGAGGAAGTTCCCAGAGGACTGCAGACCCTGCAGCTGTGCCTCCGAGGTCAGAACCACCCACGCCAGCCAGGCAGGACGTTCGGCTCCTGGCTGCAGCCGTCAGGGCGGAAATTCACATCTCATCTGAGGTTTAAGACGCACCTGACCCTCTGCTAAAAATACTCGGGCAGCGTGGGTCGGGTGGAGTTCGCTGTGGGGTGCGTCTGGGTGGGGGTCCCAGCGAGGCCAGAACAGGCACCAGCGACCTGCAGAGTGGTGCAGTGCGGTGGGGCGTATGGATGCTGGGCCTGCAGACCAGCTCCATGGGGGAAACTGGGGCGGGGTGGGGAGGGCGCGGTGAGTTGCCGGCCCGTGGAGCCCCCGTTTGTGGCTTTGCTGGCAAACTGTGAAGCCTTTACGAGGTGGGAGAGGCCACGGGCTGGCGGGAACCTGGGCGTCCTGGGCTGCCCAGAACGTGCTGCCTCAGTTTACCCAGCTCTCCCATGCAGAGGCCAACCTCAACCCTCCCCTTCTCACCAGTGGTCAGTAAGATTCGGGTGGTGTTGGGCATCGCCTAAACAGATGTGGAGGTGGAGGGGGGTTGAGGTGTAGGCGGGGGCTGTGGAGCACCCTGCAGTAAAGGGGGGCAGGTGTTGTACACTGGGGTGCCGGAATCAGGCCCTGCGACCTCAGGGAGGCTCACCTGGCTTCTGGTTCCCAATCCCCTTCTGGGTGAGTGGACGTGCTCCCCTCCCCCAGTGCAGAGGGCTTGTTGGGGTACTCTGCAGGTCTTTTCTCCCCACAACAAGGGTGGGGTAGGGGCAGGGAAGCTTCGGAGGGTGGGCTGGGAAGGAGGGAGGATCTGAGGAGCAGGGAGCCCTGGGACTAGTCGGGGCGGGTCACTTTTGACACGGTCTCACTGTGGAGGGGTTGATGTTGCTGAGACCTGCATGGGCCCGGACTTGCAGTGGCCCCACCAGAATCCAGGGCCACCAGGGCGGGGGGTGCTGGTGGTTTCTGAGTACCTACCCACACTGTCCCCATGGCAGACCCCTCCCAGCAGATCCCAAACATTCCCCACTACGCAGGGGAAGGGTGGAGCCCCCTTCCTCCGGGACCACCCGCCTGGAGTCACCTCCTCTGGGCCTGCGTATCCCTCCTGGGGAGGGACAGAAAGGAAGATGGCAGCTGGAGGGCTTCCAGAGACCACCAACCAGCACCAGGCAGACAGGAAGACTCTGGAAGTCAAGCTATGACTTTTTTTGAGACAGGGTCTCGCTTTGTCACCCAGGCTGGAATGCAGTGGTGCGATCTCAGCTCACTGCAACCTCCATCTCCTGGGCTCAAGTGATTCTCCTGCTTCAGCCTCCCAAAGTGCTGGAATTATCCGCGTGAGCCACCGCTCCCATCCTAAAGGGGACATTTTCATTGTCAGTTTCTTAATTTCTACTTTAGAGGGCAGGAAACTAAATCAGCCAGTTTGGTCCAATGGCAGGGGTTTGGGCCCCTTGTGAGGGCAGCCTGCTCTTCAATTGTGGGGGCCGCCTCAGGGGGCCTTTGATTTTGCATTGATGGGATGGCCGTGCCACTCATCTTCCAAAGCAGGACACCTTTGAGAGAGAAACAGGTGCTCCTACCAGTGACGCCAGGACACCAGGGGTGGTGCACCCCACCTGCAGAGCTGAGGCCAGGTTCTGTTGTGGGCTGGTGCGCCACAGGCAAAATGCATCTGTTTGTTGCGGCGTAACAAATGACCCTGAAACGTAAATCCCAGAGACCACGTATTTTGCTCCCGAATCTGCAATTTGGGCAGGGCTCAGCAGGACTGTCTCATCTCTGTCCACACGGCATCAGCCGGGGTGCCTGGGTGGGGGCTGGAGGGCCGCCTCTGTGACGGTTCACTCAGCATGGTGGCTGCAGCCCGACTCAGCCTCCCAGGAGAACAAGATGAAGGTGCGTGGACTCCAGAGCTGTGAAAAGAAAATCCACAATGGAGATGGTTACGTCAGGGCTATCTAAAAAGGAGCTGGGAGGGCAAGAGGAGCTGGACCCAGTCCAACTCGCCAGATAGAATTGACCTGTTGACCTGGGCCAAATCGTGAACCAGCTGCATTTGATTTGAACCATTCACACCAGGCCTGATCACCGGTCTCCTGGAGACAGGCACACCTGACTAGACTGATCATCAGCCAGAGCTGTCCTAAGCTGTTAAGCCCCCACCATCGGTCGTGGACCATACCAACAGCTTCCGGATGTGTAGACTCACAGCAAACTTTTGTAAGCCCCTGCCCGGCCTCCCCTGCACAGACACGATTGAGCTCCTTGCTAGATCTGTGTCTCCTGAATTGCAGTTCCTGAGGCCCCTCCTTTTCTTCTGTTCCTGATCTACAGTGTTGGTCTATTTCTTGTTAGTTGACATAGCATAGCCTTGCAAGTCACCCAGTCACTTTTTTTATTTTTTTTGAGATAGGGTCTTGCTGTGTTGCCCAGGTTGGAGTGCAGTGGTGCATCATGGCACACTATAGCCTCGACCTCCTAGGCTCAAGCAATCCTCCTGCTTCAGCCTTGTGAGTAGCTGGGACTACGGATGTGTGTCACCATGCCTGGCTAATTAAAACAATTTTGTTTTTTTTTGTAGAGAGAGGGTCTCACTATGTTGCCCAGGCTGGTCTTGAACTCCTAGGCTTAAGTGACCGTCTTGCCTCGGCCTCCCAAAGTGCTCGGATTACAGGCGTGAGCACCTGTAATGCACCAAGCTAACCCAGCTCACTTCTGCTATCCTCTGTCGGCAGAGACCCAAAGGCCTGGCCAGGCTCAAGGGGAGGGGACACAGCCCCTGCCTCTTGAAGGGGGACAGGCAGGGTTAGGAGGGCTTGTGAGATAGGAGATGGCGTGGTGGCCGTCATGGGACCCAGGCAGCCTCAGGAGGTGTGGGGGATGGCGCTGCTCTCACAGGGAACATCTGAGGCCTGCGGGGGCAGGTGCATCTCAGCAGTGCGGGTGTGCACCCAGAGAGATGCTTCTCTGCTCACATGGGTTTGTGCCCTGTCTGCACAGTTTTCTGCAGGCTCTGAAGGAGCAGCCATGCACACGGTTTCTGCTTCCTCTTTCTTGACACGTGCTCCCCTGTGGGTGCCAGGACCCTGCATGCTTTTGGTTCCCCTCTGGATGAGTGAGCCCGTTACCGTAACAGAAGACCTCAGCCCGGGCAGCTTAGACAATAGGCATTTATTTTCTCACAGCTCTGGAGCCTGGAAGTCCAAGATCAAGGTGCCATCAGTGTCAGTGTTGGTTTCTGATGGGACCTTTCTCCTGGCCTTGCTGCGTCCACCTCTGGTGTCTCCTCCTCTTCTTGGAAGGCCACAGCCCTGTTGGATTAGGGCCTACCCTTATGACTTCGTAAAGGTCGTAGTTACCTTCTAAAGACCCTATTTCCCGATCAGTCACATTGGGGGTTGTGGCTTGACATAAGGATTTGGGGGGGTCACACTTCAGTCCATAGCACCCCCCTACCTCCCTGGCTGCCCCACCTCTGCCTCTGCCATCCCCTCCTCTCCCCTCTCCGGAGGGGCCGTGCCCCATCTCATCTATGAAGACTGCCCCCCGCCCCCGCTCCTGCTCCCGCGCTGTCTCCGCACCGTCAGCCTCCCGCCGCCCTCCACGTCCTCAGAAACACACACTTGACGAGGCTGAAAGAACCGTGACTCTCTCGCCCGCCCCCACCATCTGCTTTTGCCTCCCGTGGGACACCCCACCACTTTGTCAAGCCCCAAGCCAGCCTCTCTCCGTGTTCTTCCCTCCCCTCGCTGCCCCCACACCGAGGAGCTAGGCACTGCTTCCTAAATCTCCCTTCCTCCATTGCTCACCACCTCCCCTGCCGCCACCACGTCCAGGGGCCGAAATTGTTCTGTCTGCTCTCCCTCCCTCCGCTGGGGCCTGAGGGCAGTCTGCTCCCACGGGAGCCGGCGGGATGCTGGCAAGCCACAGATGCAATCCTGTCCATGGATCCCGCCTCTCTGCAGGTTACAAACATGCCGCCCTTTTCCTGCTGTTGGAATGAAGTTCAGAACCACGGCCCTGAGGCCCCATCCTGTCTGGTCCTGCTGCCTCCAGCCATGTCTCAGACCCCTTTCTGCGCCCGTCTGCCTCCAGCCGCACTGACATCAGTGCCAGGCATGCGCCTCTTCCCTCCTTCCCCAGGGCCTTTGCACGTGTAGCTCCCACTGCCTGAGCACTCTTCCATGGCTCTGGCTCAATCTGACATTCTATTTTTTCCTTGGAGAGTTAAGTGGAAGTTATATGCTCTATTTCTATTTTAAAATAGTCACTCTTAGAATTTTAACAAGTATATTTAGAATACAAAGATAGCCAGTGTTTCCATCCTCCTCCTGGTAGATCACACCCCTCCTAGCTCACAGATCATTATGACTGCCCAATACTCAGGTCTGTCTTGCCTTTATTACCCTCCGCTTTCCACAGGGCTTTGTTGAACACAGCCAGCACCCGTTGAGGTTTGCACATGTTTGCACCCCACTCTTTCTGGCAGCCCAGGTGTCCCCTCTTTCTGAGTTGTATTCTGTGGAGGTTCCTCTGCTAAGGAACTGGTTGGTGGTGCAGTCATTTTGCTCATCTGATGCTTCTCCCACGCCCGTAAGTGGGAGTGGAGCAGGGTGTGTGGGTCCGGCTGCTGCCTCTGCCTCAGCACTTCACAGACGTTCATCTGCTTCTGTTCTTGCCGTTCGCGGGGTCTGCCTCCAGCAAGTTCTTCAGCATTCTGAGTGTACCATGGGAGAGCTAGGTATGGGCTGCTTTTATTCTTCCTGCTTGAGAGTGCTGCACTCTTGAGGCTGAAGTTTCCATATTTTATCAGTTCTGGAAAATTCTCAGCCATGTTGTCAGGGAGCTGGTGGGCTCTCCCCGTTTTATCTATTTCCACCTCTTGGAATTCCTTCCTTCCTTCCTTCCTTCCTTCCTTCCTTCCTTCCTTCCTTCCTTCCCTCCCTCCCTCCTTCCCTCCCTCTTCCCTCCCCTCCCCTCCCCTCCCCTTCCCTTCTCTTTTCTTTTTGAGACAAGTCTCGCTCTGTCACCCAGGCTGGAGTGCAGTGGCACGATCTCTGCTCACTGCAAGCTCCACCTCCCGGGTTCACGCCATTCTCCTGCCTTAGCCTCCCGAGTAGCTGGGACTACAGGTGCCCGCAACCACGTCCGGCTAATTTTTTTGTATTTTTAGTAGAGGGGTTTCACTATGTTAGCCAGGATGGTCTCGATCTCCTGACCTCGTGATCCACCCACCTCGGCCTCCCAAACTGCTGGGATTACAGGCGTGAGCCACTGCGCCCGGCTTCTTTTCTTTTCTTTCTTCAGAGTCTCGCTTTCTCCCCCAGGCTGGAGTGCAGTGGCATGATCTTGGCTCACTGCAACCTCCGCCTCCCAGGTTCTCCGGGATTCTCCTGCCTCAGCCTCCTGAGTAGCTGGGATTACAGGCACCTGTCATCATGCCTGGCTAATTTTTGTATTTTTAGTAGAGACAGGTTTTCACCATGTTGGCCAGGCTGGGCTCGAACTCCTGGCCTCAAGTGATCCACCTGCCGTGGCTTCCCAAAGTGCTGGGATTACAGGCCTGAGCCACTGTGCCCAGCCCCTCTGGAATTTCAATCGGAAGTACAGAAAACCTTCTTATCCATCTCTCCTATGTCTTAACCTCTTCTGAACCCCCTTAATACCTCCTGTCTGTGCCAATCAGGGGTGATCACAGTCTTCCCTATTGATTCCTCACTTCCCTCTTCACCTGCATCAAATCAGCTGCCAGACCAACTGACTGAGGGTTTGTTTCCATACCATCTCCCCATGTTTAAATGTACAGTTCAAGTTCAGTGGCAGTAAGTACATTCACATTGTTGTGCAACCAATCTCCAGAACTTTTTGACCTTCCCAAATGGAAACTCTGAAACAGCAAACACAAACTCCCCAAACCCTCCTTTCCCCAGCCTGGCACCCTCCATTCTGCTTTCTGTCTCTGTGGTTTTGATGCTCGGAGCCTGACAAACGTGGAGTGAGGCAGCACTTGCCCTTTTGTGTCTGGTTCTTCCACTCAGCATAATGTCTTCAAGGCTGAGCTGTGTGGCAGCCTGTGTCAGGACCTCCTGTATTTTGTTGTTGTTGTTGTTGTTGTTGAGGCTGGATAATATTCCCCTTGATGGATACGCCACTTTTTTCTTTTTGAGACAGGGTCTCACTCTGTTGCCCAGGATGGAGTGCAGTGGCGCCATTATGGCTCACTGCAGGCTTGACCTCCCTGGGCTCAAGCAATCCTCCCACTTCAGCCTTCTGAGTAGCTGGGACTACAGGTGCACACCAGTATGTTTAGCTAATTTTCGTATTTTTTGTATTGATGGATTTTCACCTGTTGGCCAGGTTGGTTTTGCACTCCTGAGTTTAATCGATCAACCCGTCTTGGCCTTCCATGTGCTAGGATTACAGGCGTGAGCCGCCGCACCCGGCCTGGATACACCAGGTTCATCCATCCGTGAGCACCTGGGCTGCTTCTACCTTCGGGTGTTGGTGAATGATACTGCTGTGGACACGGGTGTGCAGATATCTGTTCAAATCCTTGCACTCAGTTCTTGGGAGAATACCCAGAAGTGAAATGGCCGGATGACGTGGCAATTCTATTTTAAGTTTTTGAAATACTGTTTGAAATATCGCCATTCTGGTCTCCACAGTGGCTGCACCGGTTTGCCCTCTCTACCCTAAACACCCTCCATGCTCTGCTGATTCATCCCTTCCTCCCCACTAACCCTGGCAACCACAGGTCCTTTTGCTGTCTCCGTAATTTCCCCTTCTCTGGGATGTCCTAGAGTTGGAATCATATAGCATGTGGCCTCTTCAGACTGGCTTATTTCACTCAGTAACATGCATTTAGGGTTCTTCCGTGGATTTTCATGGCTTCACAGCTGTCTTTTAAGTTTATCAACTTTATATACACACGCTGCCCCGCTTTGTCCCCAGGTTCTGTCAGTTTCGAAGAGGTAGTTTAAGGGGTCAACTGGGTTGGCCTACAAGTTTTTGTTCCTTTTCTGTTTGGAAAAGCAACAGTGCATACCACCAGCTCAGGATTCCTGGCTCAATACCACCAGCTCGGGATTCCTGGCCCACAGGCCTTGAGCATGAGACGACTGTGGTTCTGAGGCTAAATATCGTAACCTCTCGATATGGAGAAGGATGCGGAAGAAGTGATCACGGGCTTGGCTCTCCCCAACTCCCCTGTAAAACATGAGTCACTGAGATTGCACAACTGGAGACACAGAGGACACTGTCCACAGTAAAGCCTGGTGGCAGCATGTTCCCCTGGAACACAAAATAAAAGTGGGCAGGAAGAGACCACCAACCTGGTGGCTGGCGAGCACGAGGAAGCTGAAAGAAGTGGTGGACATCGGTGGGCTTGGGACGCCATGGACCTCCTCAGGGGCTCCCTGAGCCAACGTGGGGAGCAGCCATGGTGGGAGGGGTGGACACACACTTGGTGGGGAGCCAGGACAGCCCGGTCGGAAATGTTCACAACCACCAGCCCAAGCCTCCTAAGGGGAGAGTGCTGGGACACAGGGACCAGGAGAAAGGTGCCCAGGCTGAGCCGGGAGAGGGGCGGGCGGGAGCACCCAGAGCCGCACACGAGGGCGCTGTAGAGTCACCGCCGTGCCACGTGGTGCCGGGTCTCCAGCCCCAGCTAGAGGATGCACCTGCTGGGAACAAGCCCTGCAGGAGGGGAGCAGGGGGGCAGCCCTGGACAGCGGGAACCCCTGGGAGATGAACCCGCGCACGCCAGCAGCTTGGTCCCTTTGCTGCATGGCCAGTCGCTCCGATGCGTAACCAGTGGACAATTATTTCATGGTTTCTGGAGTTGGCATTTAGGAGGGGCTCATTTGGGAAGCTCAGGTGCGGGGTCTTGCACATGGTCAGATGCTTGCGGGGATGGCTGTTATCTGAAGGCCTGGCTGTGCTCAAGCATCCGTCCGGGTGCCCCGTGTCAGAGGGAGCCCAGGCCTGGCTGTGCCCAGGGTGTCTGGTGCCTGTGGGCTGGGCCGTGGGTCTGCTCCTGTACCTGGTGCTGGTCCCTGGGCCCCTCCTGCGGCCACCTCTCACTGACAAAATGCTGCCTCGCTTTGTCCCCAGGTTCTGTGAGTTTTGAAGAGGGGTTTCAGAGCATCCCCTCCACCATGTGGTGGGATGCTGACTCCGGAGCATGGACCCTGTGCTGGCAGCACGTGGACTCTGCAAAGACAGACTGGCTTAGCCTTCCCAGCCAAAGCCGTCAACACCTCTGCTCTACGGAGGGGGAAACAGAGGCCCAGGGAGGTGAGGTGGCTCCAGGAGGAGCTAGGCTGTGATGGACAGGGCCAGGGAGGTGAGGGCTGTGGGGACCCAGCTCTGTACCCCAGCCTCACGGCACCTCATGGAGGCCAGCCTGAGGGCCCTCCAGACCGGGGAGTCCTGCCCTGTGGCCCACAGGCCCGATGGCTTCACGGGTGATGGAGGCCTCCAGTACAGACACTCATCCATGCCCTCCTCCTTCTGGACTTCCGGAGACCCCCCCATCCACGCCCTCCTGCTTCTGGACTTCCTGGCTGAGGCCTTATATGTCAAGGGTGGGAAGGGGTGGGGAGGCTAGATGTGCCCCCACTGTGCCCGGCAGATGCTGGGGATGGGGTGGTGCTGGCAGGTGGGCTGGGGCCGCCCTTGGCCCCGCCTTTCCAGTGTGGAGTTTGTGCAGCTTCTGCCTGGCCCAGTCGGGGTGTGACTGGCCTCAGGTGTGGGCCGTGAAACCCCAGGCCCACCCTCCCACTCCCAGCCATTCCTTGAAGGGACCCAGGCCACCCACACTGGAGTGGGACGCAGGTGTCTGCAGCGTTCCAGAAAGATGGCAGGTGTCCACGACAGCCCAGCCACGCCCAGGACCTTCTGGACAGGATCCTGTAGGGGTGGGGGTGGGGGTCCTAATTATAGGGAGCCTGAAAACCAGGCCAGGACTTCGAGGCATCTTGATGCTACCAGTCCCCAGACCCAGCGGCTCTGCCCCAGGGTGGGCTCCAGCCAGCCAGAGGAGCCCCGAGGCTGGGAGATGGGGAGACTGAGGCAGGGTGGGCAAGCGCTGGGTGGTGCGGGGGCAACCAAACCAGGACCCAGGCAGGAGGCTCGAAGCCCCCTGGGCCCCCTCTGTCCCTGCACCTCCTCTCCCCCTCCTCCCCCTCTTCCCCTGCGCCCCGCTCGGCCAGGGGACGCCATGCTTCAGGGTCCGTTTGGGGGCGCTGCGCGCCCTCTGGCGGTAAGCAGTGGCATCGCCCTCCTCTGTCAAGGTTGACGACGGGGGGAGGAGGAGGGGCAGGGAGAGGGCAGCGGGGATGGAAGGACAGTGTGGGGAGTGGAGGGTCCCCACCCAGGCGGGGGCTGCAGAGACGAGAACGCCTGGGAGGACGTTCCGGGGCGGGGCGGGCTCACGCGGCTCCAGGGCAGCGAATGTCCAGACCCTCGACTTCCTCGGCCCCTCGGCCTCCCCGCCCGGAGCATGGACTTGCCCGGACGCCCAGGAAGCCGCTCTCCACCCTGGGGCTGGTGGCGTCGCAGTCCCCGACCGCAGCAGCGATTCCCGGTGGCCCGTCTCAGATTTGCGGAACTGCTGTCCCAATCCTCCTTTGTCCGGTAGACTTGTTAGTGTGAACAAAGACGCTCAGTGCTAGCCCCTAAAACCCAAAAAGCAGGAGGACCTTCCATGCGGAATAGTGAGGCTTTTAAAAGTCGTGGTCACCCATGGAAACAGGGGCTACTTGGAAAAAAGCCCGTCCCCTTCATCAGGAGATGCATCCCCAATGAAAACTTCCTTTTTCTGTGTAACAATTTTTAATCAAAATGTATACTATAGATTATTTATATCCAAATCAGTGGTTTTGAGAAACTGTGGGCTAATAATTGAAAAATAATGCATCCAGTAGAAACATTTAAAGATAAGAGACTTATGAAGTAAAGAATGAAAAGAGGCATTTCAATTTATACACATATTTCCATTACAGAAAAGCACAGTGAGGCCAGTGGAAGACTTCGAGCAGAAGATGTGTCATGTTGGCATAAAATTCTGTGGGCAAAGTGGAGTGAAAATACAAGGCAAAGGAGAAAACATTTAAGTCTGTTAAAAAATTGTCTCTTAAAAATTGTTGATGATTAAATCACCATGATATTTAGATTTCGTTGGATTCATTTAAAAGACTGGCCAGCCTGGCCAACATGGTGAAAACCTGTCTCTACTAAAAATACAAAAATTAGCTGGGTGTGGTGGCGGGCCCCTGTAATCGCAGCTACTCGGGAGGCCGAGGCAGGAGAATTGCTTGAACCTGGGAAGCAGAGGTTGCAGTGAGCCGAGATCACACCATTGCACTCCTGCCTGGGTCACAGAGCAAGACTCCATCTCAAGAAAGAAAGAAAGAAAGAGAGAGGGAGACAGAGAGAGAGAGAGAGAGAGATGGGGGGGGGGGGGGGGGGGGGGGGGGGAGGACTGGTCCAACCATTATTTAATGAATGTCAGTATGAACGAGCGATCCATGCAGCAATATGGATGACTTTATAAACATGGTGCTGAGCGAAAGAGACCTGTCACAGAACAGGACCTGCTGTGTGATTCCTTTTATGTGGTGTTCTAGACCAGGCAAGAAATCGTACCAGGGGGTGTCTTTTGGGGTAGGGTGGGGGTGGGGCTTTGCCGGGAGAGGGCATAAGGGAACATTCTGGATTGGTGGCAGTGTTCTCCCTCTTCATAGGTGTATGCGTTTGTTAGAAGTCATCTAGGCAACCACTAATCTATTCTCTTTTTTTTTTTTTTGAGATGGAGTCTTGCTGTCTCGCCCAGGCTGGAGTGCAGTGGTGCGATCTCAGCTCAGTGCAACCTCCACCTCCCAGGTTCAAGCAATTCTCCTGCCTCAGCAGCCGAGTAGCTGAGATTACAGGTGTGCACCCCCACACCCAACTACTCTTTGTATTTTCAGTAGAGATGGGGTTTCACTATGTTGGCCAGGATGGTCTTGAACTCCTGACCTCAGGGGATCTGCCGCCTCGGCCTCCCAAAGTGCTGGGATTACAGGCGTGAGCCACCGCGCCCGGCCTTTACTTTCTGTCTCTATGGATTTCTCTCTTCTGGACTTTCATGTGGATGGAGTCATGTAGTGGGTAGCCCTTTATGTCTACCTCTTTTCCCTTAGCTTAATGTTTTCAAAGTTCATCCACATTGTAGCATGTATCAGTAATTCATTCCCTTTATGGCCAAATACTATTTACTACATGTAAATTTTACTTTAAAGAAAAAAAGGAGGCCACGCCCGGTGGCTCACACCTGTAATCCCAGCACTTTGGGAGGCCAACGCGGGCGGATCGCTTGAGGTCAGGAGTTCAGGACCAGCCTGGCCACTACAGCAAAACCTCATCTCTACTTAAAATAAAATAAATTAAAATAAAAAGCTTAGCCGAGTGTGGTTGTGGGTGCCTGTAGTCCCAGCTACGCGGGAGGCTGAGGCAGGAGAATTGCTTGAACCCAGGAGGCGGAGGTTGCAGTGAGCTGAGATTGCGCCATTGCACTCCAGCCTGGGCGACAGAGTGAGACTCCATCTCAAAGAAAAAAAAAAAAAAGAGAGAAAAGGGCCAGGTGCTGTGGCTCACACCTATAATCCCAACCCTTTGGGAGGCTGAGACAGAAAGATCACTTGAGCCCAGGAGTTCAAGATCAGCCTGGGCAACATAGGGAGACATCAGCTCTACAAAAAATAAAAAAAATTAGCTGAGTTGTGGTGGTGTATGACTGTAGTGTCAGCTACTTGGGAGGCTGAGGTGGGAGGATCACTTGAGCCTGGGAGGTCAAGGCTGCAGTGACCCACGATTGCACCACACTGTACTCCATCCAGTCTGGGTGACAGGGTAAGACACCAGTGAATCATAAATGAATATTGAACTTCAGTTCCCTATGTAGAAAGTAAAACTTCCTCTTCAAAATTTCCCTTCTTGTTAAAAAATAAGTCATAAGTGTTAAAAAAAAATAGTTTCTTTTAAAGACTAACTTCCTTCAAGACTCCTTGCTTTGTGCTAGTAGCTCTTTGTTAAGCCCTATCCTATGTAGCTGCTAAACATGCTCACAGGCACGTAATACATTCTATGTCTTTGTACTTTAACCAAAATATCTGTACTGGACGTGCTCGCAGGCATATGCCAGCTCGCAGCCTATGCCCCTTCCCTATTTGGCAAAAGCAACTTCTTCTTTTCCTTTGTCTTTCCGTTACTTTTACCTATTTAGAAAAGTTTTAAACTTTTAGCCAATTGGGTTTTAGTTTAGATTGTGAGGTCTGGCTCCAGCCAATGGAGACAGGACACAGTAGCAGGGACAAACTGCGTATGGGATAAAAATTGCTTCCCTCCTTTGTTCAGATGTGCTCTCGCCGTTGTTGCATCTGCGATGAGCACTGTTTCTGCAGAAAGTAAAACGGCCTTGCTGAGAGAATTAAATTTATGTTCAAGTGCTGTTTCTTTGCAGCACCAGGGAACAAGCATTCTATTTCTAAACAAACATTTTTACATATAACACCCTATAATCTGCCTGCTGAAGGGCTCAGAGGGAGTGGACTGCAATTTACTTTAAAATGTATTAAGGGCCATGCACAGTGACTGACAGCTGTAATCCCAGCACTTTGGGAAGCCAAGATGGATGGATCACCTGAGGTCAGGAGTTCAAGACCAGCCTGGCCAACGTGGGAAACCCTGTCTCCACTAAAAATAAAAAAAATTAGCTGGGCGTGGTGGCGGGTGCCTGTAATCCCAGCTACTAGGAAGGTTGAGACATGAGAATTGCTTGAACTCAGGAAGCAGAGGTTCCAGTGAGCTGAGATTATGCCACTGCACTCCAGCCTGGGTGGCAGGGCGAGACTAAATAAAAAAAAAAGTGTTAGGAGGACGGGCACAGTGGCTCACGCCTGTAATCCCAGCGCTTTGGGAGGCCGAGGTAGGCGGATCACTTGAGCTCAGGAGTTCAAGACCAGCCTGGACAACATGGCAAAACCTCGTCTCTACAAAAAATACAAAAATTAGCTGGTGTGTTGGTGTTGGCACCTGTAAATACAAGCCCAACTACTCGGGAGGCTGAGATGGGAGGCTCCCTTGAGGCCAGGAGTGAGCTGAGATCACGCCACTGCACTCCAGCCTGGGTGACACAGTGAGACCCTGTCTCAAAAAATACAACAAAATAAAAATAAATTAAAATAAAACGTATTTAAAAAAATAAGATGGCCGAGGGACACATAGCTGGTGGGGAGAGGGAGCAACCAGGGCAGAGCTTGGACCATATATGCATTAATGGGAGACTCTAGAAGGAGGTAGATGGTGTCTGCTGTACAGTTCTTTCAACTTGGCTGTGTGTTTACAAAGGTTCAGAATAAAATAGTAGGGAAGATGTTTGAAGAGCCCTGTGGAAGAAGGCTTGGGTTTCGGAGTTGGTGTGGTGGTCCCTCTGCCTGGTCCAAGCTGGCTGCCCCTCCAGGCTGCTCTGGCTGAGCTCCTGGAGGCCCTGCATGTGAGTGGGCAATGAAGAGTGCGAATACCTGCGCTGTGGAGGCCTGGGGTTGACTTCTGGCATGTAAAGCCTGTTTCTGTTCGAGTTTGGAAGTAACATGTGTTCCCTATTTGTGAGGAACAATACAATAATACAGCCCAACAATACAATAACAAGTGGCATCACTACAGCTGGGGAGGAGATAGAGAGGGAGGAATCAGGGTGTGGACCAGGTTCCCCTAAATTTCTTTTGAGTCATATTTTCTTTCTTCTTCTAGTTTCTTAAATGAAAGCATACTTTCATCCTTTCTTATCTTCTATTAGAATTACTTAAGGCTAGGCTAGGCACGGTGGCTCACACCTGTAATTCCAGCACTTTGAGAGGCCGAGGCAGGTGGGTCATGAGGTCAAGAGATGGAGACCATCCTGGCTAACGTGGTGAAACCCCGTCTCTACTAAAAATACAAAAAAAAAAAAAAAAAAAATTAGCCAGGCATGGTGGCGGGTGCCTGTAGTCCCAGCTACTTGGGAGGCTGAGGCAGGAGAATGGCGTGAACCCGGGAGGCGGAGCTTGCAGTGAGCAGAGATCGCGCCACTGCACTCCAGGCTGGGTGACAGAATGAGATTCTGTCTCAAAAAAAGAAAAGAATTACCTAAGGCTATGCTTTGTCCTTTGAGAGCCACTTTGGCTGCGTCCCAGGGTTTTTGATGTGTAGCGCTCTTGTTATAATTAGTTGAGCCTCTAATTTGATGTTTCATTTCCGCTAACTCAGAGTCATTTGGAAGAGTGTGTGTCTTGTCTTACACTAGTGTTGGCAGCCAACATTCACTGAGTGCTGTCTGTGTGTGTCACGCTCTGTGTGCTGTGGATATTAAGTGTTTCACTGCCTTTAACTGGCAGAATACAAAGATGTGTAGGTAACAGCCTGGTCCTCATTCCGCCAACGAGGAAGCAGAGTCATCTAGCCTGTAAGTAGAAAACGTGTCAGACGTAGTGTCTATCCCACGTCCAAGCTGACAAGAGGTGAGGACTTTAAAGAAGATGATCTATTGTTAGTTCCCTGTTTTATTGCACTGTGATCAGAATTTCACAATTTCCCCTTTAGGGACCTACTGGGATTTCTTTGGGGTTCTTGAACATGCTGTTTTTTTCACTTGTTTGTTATTCGAAAGGAATGCACTTTCTTTTTTTGTTGAGCGTGAAGTCCTGTAGATCTAGTAATTTATGGTGGTTAATTGTTCTATTAATATTCTTTTTTCCTTTACTCATTCTTTGATCTGACAATTACCGAGTGAGGCGTGTTGAAGTCTCCAACTGTGACTGTGGTTTAGAAAATTCTCCCTGTGTTTCTAGCAGCTTTTCTCAATATGTTTTGGAGCAAAATGTTAATAACTGTGATGTGGTCTCAATGGATGTCAGCCTGGCCCTGTGGGGGGCCCTGTCAAGGTCCCTGCCAAGCCTAGCATCTAATTTCTAAATTTAATCTCCTCCAAGATCGTGTGGGATTTTGCTCCTTAAGGGTTTTAGAAAACAAAAGCAAACCATCACAGCCTCTTACGCCAGTAAAATGAACCCTGAAAACCAGGAACCAATAGAGCACTGTGATGCCCGCCTGTGTCACGCTCAAGCTGGGCGTTCTCTAGCTCCAAGATTTGCTGTCCTCTGGGCCTGCCTGGGAGCTGCTTGGCTGGTAGGGAGAGAAGGGCTCAAGTCTCATGAAATAATCAACGAGGACTTCTAGGGCTCAGTTCCTAATCCACGTGCTGAGACTTTTGAGTTGATGGCTCCAATGCTGACTGCTGCCAAGTCCAGGTTGCAGGTGCCCAATTGCACAGGGTGGCTGTGGGGGCAGCCTGGGGAGAGGTCTGCTTTCTGCTGGACCTCAGGGAGCCTCACAGACTGGGCAGTATTTGCCATCTGAGCAAAGCAGATTGCCCTCTCCAGTGTGGGTGCCACATCCAATCAATTGGAGACCCAAATGGAACAAAGAGGCTGAGTAAGAATGAGCTTTTCTGGCTTGACTGAGCTGGGACACGGGTCTTCTCCTGGCCTTGGATTACAACTGACACCACTGACCCTCCTGTCTCCCGCAGGCTGACTGCAGATCTGGGGGCTTCTCAGCGCTGTAATCACACGAGCCAATCCTTGCGATCAGTCTCTCTCATATGCATACGAAGATAGGCATTCACACATCTGATTGGCTCTGTTTCTCTAGAGAATCCTGGTACACATTCTGGACCACTGGCCTCTCCCACATTAACTTCATATTCTGAGATGCCCGGGCTGACTTTCCTGCAGGCACAGGGGGAACGAATGAGTGTTGGAGTCAGCTCAGGCAGACGTGTGCGTGTAGCATTTGCACAAGTGCAATTAGAAGGATCGCAGAGGGTTTCTCTCCTTGGAGGCCAATATCTGGGTGAAACACATCCCTGGGCTTGCCGATAGGGCGAATTGCACTTCTGACCTAAATAGAATACTCTCTTTATTCCATTAATACTTTTGCCCTGAAATCTACTTTCAGGGCAAAGTATGATGGTGATATTCCCACAATTCCACCTCCTTCTTCTCTTTCTTTTTGAACTCCCCTGGTAGAGCCCCCTGGGTTGGGGCCCCGGCTCTCCTTAGGCCTGTGATCCCTCCAGAGCACGAGGAGCTGGTGGAGGGGAAGGGATGGGGCCTGGCTGTCTAGGGAGGCCATAGAGGGGACTATGTTCTGGGCCGTGTCACCCTGATAGCATCAGGACGCCGGTCCCACCCACATTTTTGTTCTTTGCCCTTCCCTGTCCTGGGGAGGGGCACCAGCCCCCAAAGCAACCTGACACAAGACCCTTCCCTGACCCTCCAGGTCAGCTTGTCATAACGCGAGGCTGGGGGGCGGGTGGGTAGCGGGTGGGGGAGTGGCACGGGGCCTTGCCGCCTCTCTGCACAATGCCAGATCCCAGAAGGGGGCTCTGGGGTGGGCTTCCGGACTGATGGACGGCCTCCTGTGCTTCCTTTGGGCTTTCCTTTCTTTTTTTTTTTTTTTGAGATGGAGTTTCACTCTTGTCTTCCAGGCTGCAGTGCAATGGTGTGATCTTGGCTCACTGCAACCCCAGCCTCCCGGGTTCAAGTGATTCTCCTGCCTCAGCCTCCCCAGTAGCTGGAATTACAGGCACCCGTCACCATGCCCAGCTAATTTTTTTGTATTTTTAGTAGAGATGGGATTTCACTATGTTGGCCAGGCTGGTCTCAAACTCCTGAACTTGTGATCCGCCCTCATTGGCCTCCCAAAGTGTTGGGATTACAGGCGTGAGCCACCACGTCTAGTCCTCTTTAGACTTTTCAACAAACAGCCAAGGACTTTCTCCAAAGCGGAGAAATTCCCTTCCGGTTCATAACACGATTCCCCTTAAGCCTGCGGAAGCACCAGCGGTCGCCAGAGCTGGGTTTTGAGGAGTGAACGCTGTGGGGAGGAAGCTGAGCCAGTGGGTCCCCAGTGGTAGGTGTAACTGCCTGGGGCCATGGTGACCGCCCAGGGGCGGCTGTGGATGGCGTCCTCCATGCAGCCCAGTCCTGCCTCTCCCACCTCTTCCAGCACCCAAGTGCCCGAGCCCTTCTGGGGTCGGACCGGTCCGGGTGCTTCCATGTGCCCCTCTGGGGGGCTGTCACTACATGGCAACTCTCCTCCTCTGGGACCACTGTGGGCTGCCCAGCCCCAGGCCAGGTGGTGGCTCCACTGACTTGACCAGGTTGGGTGTGGGGGAGGGTGCCATTCCCCTTGGGGCCTCTGGTCTCTGGGCTCTGAGCATGGCTGTCTCTGGCTCGGGGGCTGTCCTGTGTGTGGGTGACCAGCACCGCCCCCAGGCCTCCCTGCTCCAGGGGCCTGGTCCCAGAGAGTGCTCAGAGCTGGTTGGAAAAGGCCCCGAGGACAGCTTCCTCCCCGCGAGCCCTGGGCAGGCTGTCCTCTCCCACCACCCAGATGGCGCTCAGTTCCACCTTGGCGGAAATGTCTCCACAAGGCCCGCCCTGTGGGCCCGGGGCCCTTCCGACCTTGAGGGATCCCAGATGGAGCCCTGTGCTGAGATTTTCTGGGAGGAAGGAAGTGGAGCTTTAGCCGTGGAACCCGCAGTGGTGGCTGACACAGGGGCGCAGCCACAGGCAGTCGGGTTCACCTCCCAGCAGCCCTGCACTGAGCATGGACTCCTCCCCCCTGGGTGGAGGAGAGAGGGGGTCCCAAGACCAGGGCAGACGGAGGGGACTCTGCTCAGACTCTGCTGGACAAAGACCAGGCCGCGCGAATGGGGGCTTGTGAGACTCACCAGGCCCCGGGCAGGCTGCAGAGCCACCTTCACTCCTCACTCACCCTGTGGGGCCTTCACTCATTCATTCACCCTGATGGGGCCTTCACTCATTCATTCACCCTGATGGGGCCTTCACTCATTCGTTCACCCTGATGTGGTCACAGCTGTGGGATGCCAGGGAGGGGTGGCAGGAGTGGGCAGGCTGGGTGTGGAGGGGGCAGGCTGGACAGAGGCAGGGGCTTAAGGGACGGAGTGAGAGTGGCCCAGCCCCAGCACAGCCCCGGTCCCCTTCACCCTAACTGTCCTCTCCCTGTCTCCCCAGCCTGCCTTCTCAGGGGATGCCTGGGCTGGGAGTGGGTGGGGGCAGTGGGGATGGTGAGGGCTGGGAAGGATGGGGATCTGGCCTTCTCACTCATTGGGGTCTTTCCAGCCTGAGGTCCTTCACCCCCACGACCCTCACAGGTCTGTGCCCCCAGCACCCTCTGCTCCTGCCCCTGGCCCAGGCCCTTGTCTGTCTGGCCAGGCTGGGTGGGATGAGGGTGGTGCTGAGCGAGTGCAGGGGGCATCTTGAAGCCCCGGGGACAGCTGGCCTCTTAGGACCCCCGGCTTCTGCCTCTGTGTGGGTGCTTTGCTGGGGTCAACTCAGGAGCCATTGGGGGCTGTTTCCTCTGCCTCCCCTCCTCCTGGCTTTGGTGGGGACCCAGGGGAGGAGGAACAGATGAAGGGGTGGAGTGGGCACAGATGCCCATCGGTCCTGCCCCTTGAGGGTAGCAGGCACTAGGGGGTGGGTCTTGTACTTCCCATGGAGATTCATGGAGGGTCCTGTTAAGTCCACAAAGCCATCCACGCTAGGGATGGGGGGCCGTGCGCACCAGGGATGAGGGGCCATTCTCACTAGGGATGAGGAGGGTGGGCGGGGCACAGGACTGGGCCTTTGAGACCCCACACATGGTGGGCATCACTAGAGGGGGTTGGCATCCCATGGATGGGAGGGGCCGTGCGGCCTCTAGGCACACGTGCCCAGGGGCGTGTAGGAGCCAAGGGGACGTAGGGTCAGGGCTTTGGGCTGCCCAATATTCAGTGGGCCTGGGCAGCAGAGGTCCCGGGCTCCACCCCCCAATCCCTGCAAGGAATTCCGGGGGCAGCTGCAGCGGAGGGGGCCTGACCAGTGTGGGGAGGAAGCCCAGGCAGGAGGGCTGTTCCTCTGTGTGGACAGGGACATCCTCAGGTTATGAAACGAGTGCACTGCCGGGAGTGTGCAAACCCAGGCCGAGGGTGGGGCTCGGTCCCAGTGCCACACACGGGGTCTGTGCATCCTTGGACTGTGACCTGGGTATCGCTGATCTTGTGCTCGGCTCCCTGGATCCTCCCATGGGGGCAGCACGGCTGAGGTCCTGCACACACACGGGCCACACGAGGGCGCCAGAGCTCCACCCGCGGCCCAGCCAGGCAGCAGTGTGGGTGGAGTCCAATCAGAGAACTGGGTCCCCTCGGAGCAGCCCACCTGCAGCGGGCTGGGTGGGGTCGCTGGGTCTCCCAGCTCCTGCCAGGTCAGGAGAGAGGATTGTGGCTGCCCTGAGGGATGGGTGCTGCTCCCTGTGGGCAGACCAGGTGGGCTTCCTGGTGGAGGTGGCATCAGTGGCAGGAGCCCAGTTGGGCTGAAGGTAAGGCTGGAATATAGATTTCCTGGTCAGTGAGTGTGTGTCTGTGCCAATGGAAGATGGGCCAGTGAGCGTCCTTGTGGTCAGAGTTCCACACCCATAGAAAGCCGATCCATCCATCCTGTAGTGGAACCCTCAGTCCCCGAGGCCAGGGATTCAAAGTACCTCCATGGAAGGAGCCCCAGGAGGAAGGACCCCACCCCCATCCCCGGGGTTGGCGTTGAGAAACATGGTGAATAATGGATGCTACACAAACAGAGGGATTAGCACAGAGCACAGGAAGGGGAGGCCCCTTCCTTGTTAATATTTATTAAACCCACAGCCTCATCACTCCAGAGCCTCATCCATATTAATTCCCAATTAAACATTTATATGAAGGAGATTGCTTCTCCTCCCCCTCAAAGAACCTGTTTGAAGCTGGGACTGCGGGTGGCCATCAGGGAAGTGGGGTCTACAGGGGGACCTGGGAGTGGGGGCTGGAACAATCCCCGGACTTGCCCCTGAGGCCCCCCCGCTGCAGCCCATGGTGCCAGCTACATCCTGGCCTGCACCTGCTCTCCATGCCCAAGTCCCACAGAATGGCTCCCCACTGACCGGTCCCAACACCTCCAAAGTCCCTGAGGTTAAGGTCCTGTCTCCAGCTGCAAAGTCAGTGCCTGAACTCTGTCGGCCATGCACACCTCGGTAAGACTGAGTGGGCAGGGGGTGGCTGAGTGCTGGCAGGAGGGGTCCAGAGTGCTGACGTTGTCTGGGGTGGGCCTCAGGCCCAGCAGATGATGCCTTCCAGCAGGCTTGGTGCCACTTTCAGGGGACAGCCCAGCAGGGTCCCCAGGCTCCCTCTCGCCCACTCTCCACCTGTGGCTGGGGGCATCCTTCTTTTGTTGACTTTGGTGTGGACGTGGAGGGTGGTTACTGGTGGTCTTTGGTGCTAGGGTTGTGTGAGAGCTGTCCTGAGGGTGCGCCTCCTCCCCGAGCCCTGCCTAGCCTCTCTGCTGTCTTTGTCAATTTCCCCTTTAGTCCATCTGTGGCCGGCGTGACTTGATTTGTCTCCGTATAATGAGCCACTTTCCCCTACACTGTGTTCTCCTTGATTTGTGGGAGTCGCCTTTTACCTAAGGAGTTCCCACATGTCCCTGAGTCTGTTCAGGGTGGGCTTGCTCTGTCGCCGGCAGCATGCTGGCTTTTGTTTTTATCTTTCATTTCCACGGCTTTGTAGTCTGTCTTCATTCTGGTGGAGTGAGTCTCTTGGCTTTTCAATTAGCCTCTCATTCAGGGACGCTCATTCTTCTATCGCGTGCTGAGAATAGGGCTGTGGTTGGGTGTCTTTAAAATGCCTGCTGGAACTTTGCTTTGCATTGCACTAATATAGACGCTAATTTGGAGACGTCGTGGGCTGTGCTGCTGGTCACTCCCAAGCTGACCATGTTGCCTTCTCCTTTCAGTGGCTTGGCTGGGTCCTTTCACTGAGTTCCAGAATTTTCTTAGCAAACGGCCAGCCCGTCCCTTGGTAATTTAATTCCTATCCACTTAACTGCTTCAGTTGCTGAATGGTATCTTATTTTCTGGCTGATTATTGTTGCCATAGCGTCACGTTATTGATTTTTGTAGGTTTATCTTGTAACTGTTCGTCCTAGTAGTTTGTTGATTCAATGACATTTTCTACATAGATGGCCACGTTATCCACCAGTCGTGACAGTTTTATCTCTTCCTTTCCAGTCCTTACACCTCTTCATTCTTAATTTTTTTTGTTTGTTTGTTTGCAGTGTTTCCCGGGGCTTTCGAGATTGTGTTACACCGAGTGGCGATAAGGGTCGCCCTTGACTTCTAGTCTGGAAGAGATTGTGTCTTAGATTTCTCTGTGAAGTCTGATGCTTCCTGGGGGTTTCTGGAAAGTAGGTTTTATCAGGTTAAAGATGTTCTCTTTTATTTGTAGCCTTCTGAGAGTTTTTAGAAATTATAAATAGGTGTTGAACTTTACACAGGTCTTGTGTGTCTATTGAGATAATTCATGTGTTTTTTTTGTGCTTTAGTCCTTTTGGCAGACTGGTGAGTCACCTGAGGGACTGATCTAATGTGAGCAGTTCTTCCTCCTCCTGGAAAGACCCTGCTGGACTGCGGGGTATTATTTTTAACCATTTTGTTGAATGCCATTGATTATAAGGTGCGCTGTTGTTTTATGCACCTCTAAGAAAGAAAAAATGCTGCCTGTAAAACTATGACACAGTGCTTTATCACATGGAAGCTCCACTTCACATGCATCAGAGAGCTCTTAGACTTACTTGCTCATAGGAGTCTATCATAGCTCACTCTCATGCATCCATAAACAGGGAAAAAAAGCACAACCACAGAATGAAGGTGCCCTGATGCCCCACTCCCAGAGCTGGGCTCCCCTGAATCGCATTTGGACTTAGCATCCCCGATGCCCTCGTTTCTCTGTGTGGAGCCTTGGAGTGCAGAGTGCGTGGGTGGCAACACAGGTCTCAGATAACGGGTGGTGCCCGTTCCTCAGTGGGTGGCGACACAGGTCTCGGATGACGGGTGGTGCCCGTTCCTCAGTGGGTGGCGACACACATCTCGGATGACGGGTGGTGCCCATTCCTCAGGTTTTGCTGCCAGACCATGTGGGATGCTCTGTCCTGAGAAGAGGTGCCACCATCACACTGGGAAGTTTGACACTGCTGCTTCCTGGATCTCAGCAGGACCCGCGGGGGCTCTCAGACAATGGGTGGTACTCATTCCTCATGTTTTCTTGCCAGGCTGCGTGGGCCCTCCAGGGCCCCGGAGACGCGAGGATCTGCACCCATGCAGGTGACATGGCTGCCATCTGGCCGCCCAGGGTGGGGGTCACCACTGCGCCGACACAGACGGCCCGTCCCCACCCCAGCTACTGTGCTGTGCCTCGGCTCTGCAGAAATCACCCACAGGTCAAACAGACAAAACTGCCCCTACTGCAGATGCCGGCTGCAAGGTAGGGAGTCCCAGGTTCACACTTCTGACCAACTGGCTGCCAATCCAGGGGTTCCCGTGACCCCCCCTCAGGCTTGACAGTTTCCTGGACTCTCAGAATCAGGAGAGAGTTACGGTCAGGATGACTGACTGCTTTCTTACAAACGACGCACTCGGCTCCCAGAGGCAGGGCCTGCTCTCCGTCTCTTCCGGAGAGGGGATTTCTAAAGGGGAGATGGGCCTGCCTCGGGGCCGGGCTCCACTGGTGAGGGAGTCGGGCTGATTCCTTGGCCTGGCTTTCAAGGCCTGTCATGGGCGGAATGTGTGGGTCCCCCCAGTTCCAGGGTTGAAGCCCTAACCCCCATGTGATGGTGACTGAGATGGGGCCTGTGGGAGGCGGTCAGGGTCGGATCCTGACAGTGGGGCCCGTGATGGGATGAGGGCCCTTATAGGAAGAGGAAGAGTGACATCGGCTGCGCCCCCAGCCTGTGCCCAGGAAAAAGCCACGTGAGGACACAGCCAGGGACAGCGTCTGCAGCCCGGGAAGCTGCCCTCTCCAGGAGCCGAGCTGCTGGCGCCTTGATCCTGGACTTCCAGCCTCCCGTGCTGTGAGGAATAGAAGTCTGTTGCTGCAGCCGCCCTGTCTGCGGGTTCTGTTGGGGCAGCCCGCACCGGCTGAGACAGGCCCCCTCCGAGTCCTGGCACCGTCCCCACCCCCAGCACACGGGCCGGGCCTCAGGTGCTCACTGCCCCACCTTCGCTTCTGCTGACCACCTTCGCTCCTCGCCGGCCACTGGGCAGGTCCTGACTCCTCTCCCAAGGTCCGGTTTGAAGCCGTCGCCTCTTCTGAGCTTTCACAGCCCTCAGGGAGCAAAGCCCTCACGGGGTCTGAGCTCTGAGGCCTGTGCCCATCTTCCCTCCAAGCCTTGCCTGAAAAACAGGAAAATACTAGAACCTCCACACAGGGCTGGGGGTGCGGGACTGTGATAAAGCCCCTGAAGGGCTCCCTTGCCTGTCCTGGAAAGATCCTTGCTGCTCCTGGGGAGGCCAGGCTCCGGGAGAGTGGGGACGGTGACTGAGACGGGCCCGCGCGTGGTGCTCTGGAATCCTGCTGGGAACGGCTGCCTCCAGCACGTGGCGGGAGGTGCATGGTGGAGGCCGACCTGGGTGGGGGCTGGAGAGTGGAGCAGGTCGGCCTCCCTCTGCAGGGACCTCTGGGGGCTGGGACTGTGCCTCATTTCCCTGCCTCTGCGTCTCTAGTGCTCTGCAACGGCCAGGCGCCCCCGGCACATTCAGGCAGCTGGATGACTCGGTGGAGGGAGGGAGGGAAGAAGGAAGGGAGGGGTGGAAGGACAGATGAATGGAGTGAGGGAGGGAGGGGAGGAGGGAGGGGTGGAGAGAGGGATGGAAGGACAGATGCATGGATAGGGGAGGGAGGGGAGGAGGGAAGAATGGAAAGACAGATGCATGGATGGAGGGAGGAGGGAGGGGAGGAGGGAGGGAAGGAGGGATGGGAGGAGGGAGGGATGGAAGGACAGATGCATGAATGGATAGGGAAGGAGGGGAGGAGGGAAGAATGGAAAGGCAGATGCATGGATGGATGGAGGAGGGAGGAGAGGAGGGAGTTTGGGAGGAGGGAGGGGTGGAGAGAGGGGGTGGAAGGACAGATGCGTGGATGGAGGCAGGAGGGAGGGGAGGAGAGAGCTTGGGAGGGTGCAGGGGTGCCTCTCAGTGGTCTTGTGGGTTCCACATCACTGGACAGTGGCTCTGCCCTTTTGTCTAGGGAATCTCTCTTACAGCCTGTGCTGTTCTTTCTGAGACCGAGGGTGAAGCACTGTCTGGGGTTGGGGCTGGGGTCTTTGCAGGTCAGACCATTGCTCTGACCACATCCCAGAGGAGGTGTGTCAGCCCCCCAGGCCTCCTGGGTCCAGCAGATCCGGTGCCCACTGTGGGGGCAGTCTGTCCAGAGGGGGCCCTGGGACCCTGCTGTCCTGGTCAGCGCTGGCCCCTCTCACTTCCAGGGATTTGAGGAGAATGGAGGTGGGCTGGATAGCCTGGTTAATTATTCAGTGATTTAAATGAGATAGCAAAGGGCTTTTTATTGATTTGAATATAAAAATTATGAAACCCAATATATCCTGAACACGCACAAATTAGTGGGCCGCAAAGACACGTGAGGCGGGCGATGCCAGGAGCTTCAGGCCCCAGGCGCCAGGACGGGATTAAGGTCAGCTGCGGAGACAGACGGACGCGCGGCCCGTTAATGGCCCGGAGACGCATGTGCGTAAAAATTTATCCTTTCCCATACGACCCCCGTTCCTGCTCCTCTGGCGGGTGTCTTAAATGTGCTCTTGTATGTGTAATATTAATTTAGTCATAAAATAAAAGGCAGTAGCTCAGAGAGAAGCCCATGTGAACCATTAAATTCAAAGTACCGTGTGAAGTATTTGCGGTTCTGGTTGCCGGGTGGGGTGAGGGGAAGGGGCCCTGGAGGGGCCTCTCCACGTCCATGAGGAATGAACGTCGAGCAAAACCTCCATCTCCTTCTTCCAGAGCCAAGAGCGCTGGCCGTGGGTGCCAATTAGAAGCTGGCTGGGGACCCAGGTGGCCCTAGGACGGGGTGGCTGGAGGCTGGGTGGATGAGGACCCCGCTGCAGCAGGCATCGTTCAGGGTGGAGAGTAGAGGTGTTGTGTGTGCCGCTGTGCACCTAGAGGCTCCAGGTGGATACGGCAGAGCCAGAAGGCGTTTCTGGGGATTGGGAGAGCTACCGGGGGCCCCAGCAATCCACAGCGCCCAGGAGATGTGCCAGGATCCGTCATCTGCTTCCCGGGGTCCCAGTGTGGCACGGAGCCTGATCTCCACCCCCTGGGACGGTGAGGTGTCTGTGGTTTAAATCCCCAGTGGGTGGTACTCAGTCACGGTGCCCAAGCCAGCTCACACAGTTGGAATGGAAGGAGAGGGGAGGGAAGAAAGGATGGAGGGATGGGTGCAAGAGCCGGGGCTGGGATGCTGGTGGAGCACGGGTGAGGATGTGGGACAGGAGAGGGGACACTCGTGGGATCCTCTCACCTCGACCTCAGAGGTGACCTCAGCGGGACCAGGATCACACAGCCCAGACCCTCGGAGGGGATGCGGGGCCAGGATCACACGGCCCAGACCCTCGGAGGGGATGCGGGGCCAGGATCACACGGCCCAGACCCTCGGAGGGGATGTGGGGCCAGGATCACATGGCCCAGCCCCTTGGAGCCCTGTCCTCTCATCACTGGTGACCCTAGGCTTCCTGCGTGACCCTTGCAGGCTGGAAAGCCCCCTCCACTCAGGACGCGTCCCCGGCAGGGTGAGGCTGAACCAACCTCCTGGCAAGCCCGGCCAGTCCTGCGGGCGAGGCCCTTCCTCCCCCACCTTCTGGACAGCCTTCAACTGTGGATGAAGCCGAAGCTACCCCCACTGGCTGCCACACCCCAACCTTCCCGGAGCGGGGACTTCCCTGGGGCGGCAGGTGCATCTCCTGGCTCCGGGCTCCTTGTTCAGGCTGCTATTGAGAGCCCATTCTCCGGGCGCGCACCAGGCCCCATCAACTGCAGGTCCATGGGGTGCCTAGGCTGGCCCCCGGGGGCTTTTGGGGTTGATGATTGGAGATGCCCCTCCATGACCTTTGCCTCCTGTGTGTGCTGACTCCCAGCCCCTCCCCACTTCAGGCAGCTTGGCGTTCCGGGACGTGTGGAGCCCACTACTGCTCCCCTGCCCGGTCCACCCTGGGCTATGGGCTCGTGTCCTGGAATCTTCTGTGGGTTGCTGCAGCGTCTCGGCTGTGCTCTGGCCCTGTCAGCCCCTCCTGTGTGGGGCGACTGCCCCCTTTACACGCAAAGCAGATCCCAGGTGCAGGCACAACTTCTCCACTGGGGAGCAGAGGGCTTTTCTGCAGAGAAAACACCCCCTAAGCTGTGGGCTTGAAGCCCCTGGTCCCGCTGGCCCTCCCTGTAGTGTCCCGGCCATGACAACCGATCTCTGTGCTCCCTCCGGGGTGGTGCGGGGCGGGGCTGCTGGAGCTGGGCCCTCTCCCCTTTGGGGTCAGCAGGTCATAGGGGACCTGGGTGTTCATGTCGACCCCGGGGCCCTGCCGCAGGGGAACACACCCCTTGGCGTGGGGATTGCGCTGTAGAATGCATTTACCTCTTTCTTCTCTTTCCCCAGGGGCACAGATTTTGGGGTCAGGAGGCCAGGCCAGGGCTCGGTCAGTTTGTCTGGCCTTGCTGAGCCTCAGTTTCCCTCTCTGCAGCACAGGAAAGGTCATGGCTGTTGTCAGGCTCGCCGGTGTGGGCTCCTCCCTGTCAGATCCCAGTGGGGCAGCTTGGCGGGGTGGGCAGGTGGTGGCTGGGAGCCCGTGCTGGCTCCTGTCCACTCACAGCAGGACCCTGGGCAGTGGCTCAGTCGAGGCCCTGGGGGGGCTGGAGAGAACAGGGTAGGTGGCAGAGCTGACCCAGGTCAGTCGGAGTTGGGGGGCCTGACAGGGGAGGAGGTGAAGGCAGGGGACCCAGCCCACCTTTGGGGTCCACCGCTCACCTCAGAGTGGTCTGAGAAAGGCAGCTGGCCTGTGGGGACAGGCTCCTGGTCAGCTCTGGGCAGGCTCAGAGCTGGCCCTTATGGCCCCACCGGCCTCATCTGTCTCCACCTCAGTCTGAGGCCCTGCTTGGAGACCTCAGGCCAGGGGGCAGCCAGGGACTCGGGGTCCCAGCCAGGCGGGCTCCCATGCTGCTCGTAGATTCTGACAGGACAGATGACAGCGGCGAGTTTTCACCTGATGGGCAGATGGGTGTCATCTGTTACTGTCATTAATCAGTGCCAGCTTCCCCAGAGCCACTAACAGGCTGCCAGGAGGGGATGGATGGGGCTGAATTCGTCAAGAACCAGGTAGAGGCCGGCAAGGGTGTGCTCTCAGCTGGCAAGCGATGGTGGTCACGGCAGCAAGGGGCGGGCTCCTGGGGGAACCCTGAGTAGCTGTGGGAGGCAACAGGACAGTGGATTGGGGCTGGTGGCCGTGGGCTCAGCTCCCTGGAGCCCGCCCTGGCAGCACGGCTGCCTCGCACCGTGGGGGCCTCTGCTGTTGGCACTGCAGGGCCTCAGGCAGGTCAGGGGCCGCTGGGCCTGAAGGCCCTGGTCTGCTGCCATTTCCGTGCCTGCCTGGCCCCAGCGCAATGGCGGAGGCCATCAGGACGTGACCGTGTTGCAAGGGGCTCTGCGTTCTCACCAGTGGCAATGTCACTCCCGTGGGGCAAACATTGGCCCTGGTGGCAGCCAAATATCTTACTCTTTTTCTGTACAAAGCACAGAGGCACATTCGGAAAACAAGCAAGTAAACAAGACCAAGAGGAGCTCTGGTGGCCGCTTGTAGTATATTCCACCGGAAACGTGAGTCAGTGGTGCGACGCGACCGGCCTCCACAGAAGTGCAGAAAATAACGCAAGAGCAGAGGCCACCGTCGTGTGCTATTTGTCGTTGACAGCTCCCGCTGGAATAAATCAAGCACGACAGCTTCATCCCATTGCCCCACCCCTGGAGGATGTAGGATTTTCTGACCCCCGCGCTCCGTGGGTGCCCCCAGGCCGGTGGCTGGAAAGTAGCTTCTCTGTTTTCCAGATGGCATTTTGTGCACCTGGAGCAGCGCTGTACACGTACATTGGCCGGTCCTGGTTCTTCTCCTTGAGAATTACCTGCTCCTTCCTGTTGAGGTTTCAGGAAATCAGCAAAGACCCTCTGGCGTCTCTCATCTGAGTAGGACAGGGAAGCCTGAGCGCCAGGGTCTACAGGTGTTGGGAAATCACCCTCTACACTGCAAAAGCAAGGGCGGAGGAGGGACAAAGTTATGCACAGGTGTGTGGCAGGGCCTTCTACCTGGAGGCGTGTCGGGAGGCACAGCCGGCAGCCTCTCCAGGGTTGCTGCTTTGCAAAGGTTGAGGGCAGAGACAGGAGAAGAAAAGAGCCCACGTCCTGAGCACATGACCTTGAAGAGATTTCTTCCATGCAACAGAGGCGGAGACCCATGCCTGCTACCTGCCTGTCTGCGGGCTCAGTCCTCTCCCGCGAGGAGTCAGGCAGGGCTGGAGGGTGGCAGAGGCCCAGCGTGCCTTGTGTGAAGAGCTGGGGACACAATGACCTTGACCGTATCCTCTGCTCACTTTTCAGCTGGGTTGGATGTCTTTTTTGTTAAAATTGACTTTTATAAGAGTTCTTTCTATATCCTGGATTCCAATTCTTTATTAGTCACGTGCATTGCAGATTTTCTCCAAGTCTGTGTTTGCCTTTCACTTTGTAGTCTGTTTTTGACTTTCAGACATTTTACATTTTGATCCAGACAAATTTATCAGTATGTTCCATTATTGCTTTTTTTTTTTTTTTTTTTTGAGACGGAGTTTCGCTCTTTCACCCAGGCTGGAGTGCAGTGGCGCGATCTCGGCTCACTGCAGGCTCCGCCCCCTGGGGTTCACGCCATTCTCCTGCCTCAGCCTCCCACGTAGCTGGGACTACAGGCACCTGCCACCTCGCCCGGCTAATTTTTTGTATTTTTAGTAGAGACGGGGTTTCACCGTGTTAGCCAGGATGGTCTCGATCTCCTGACCTCGTGATCCGCCCGCCTCGGACTCCCAAAGTGCTGGGATTACAGGCGTGAGACACCACCGCGCCTGGCCCCATTATTGCTTGTTAACACTGTGACTTGTTTAGGAAATCGTCCTGCTCATCAATATCATAAGCGTGTTCTCCCAAGCTTTCTTTGAAAAGTTTTATAGTTTTGCTTTTCACCTTTTAGTCTTTGATCCATGTGAAATTTAATGTGCATGTGGTATAAAATAGGAATTTAATTAATTAATGTATTTATTTGAGACAGAGTCTCACTCTCTTGCTCTGTCACCAGGGTGGAGTGCAGGGGTACAGCCTTGTCTCCCTGCAAACTCTGCCTCCCGGATTCAAGTGATTCTCATGTCTCAGCCTCTCAAGTATCTGGGATTACAGGCGCAAGCCACCACGCCCAGCAGGAATTGAATTTAATGCATCCTGTGCGGAAAGCCAAAGTTCCCCATGCCGCTTGTTAAACAGCAGCTTTGATGCCTGCCCTGTGCACTGTGCAGCCCTGCAGCCACTAGGCACATGGAACTATTTAAATTCCATGAACTGGCAGGGTGCAGTGGCTCACACCTGTAATCTCAGCACTTGGGAGGCCGAGGTGGGTGGATCACCCGAGGTCAGGAGTTCGAGACCAGCCTGACCAACATATACTAAAAATATAAAAATTAGCCAGGCATGGTGGTTGGCGCCTGTAATCCCAGCCACTCGGGAGACTGAGGAAGGAGAATCGCTTGAAGCCGTCAGGTGGAGGTTACAGTGAGCCGAGATGGCACCACTGCACTCAGCCGATGCGACAGAGTGAGACTCTGTCTCAAAATAAATAAATAAATAAATAAATAAATAAATAAATAAATAAATAAATTCCATGAACTAACACTGAATAGCATTTAAAATTCAGCTTCTCACGCCAGTTGTACCAGTCACATTTCAACTGCTCGGCAGTCACAAATAACTGACAACTATAAAAATGAACAAGGATAGGGAAGATGTGAAAAGCACAATTAAGTTTGTTTGAATAGACACCTGAGGCAACTGCATTCAATCCGAAGCCACACCTGCTTTCTAGGCACCCATGGGGCATTTTCAAAAGTTGGCCACATTTCAAAAATACCAAAAAGTGGATTGTCCGGGCCATTTTCTCTGATCAAACTGTGGTAAACTTGGAAATCAGTAACAAAAGGTAGTAACAAAATCCACAGTTGTCAAATGAAAAACACACGTATAAATAATTTATTTTCAAAGACAAAATGATAAAGGAAATTAGAAAATGTTTAGATTTGCATATTAACTACTTATCAAAACTCGTGGGGTTCAGCTAAAACAGTACTTACAGAGAGGTTAGTCTATTTTACCATTTTGCTTTTCAAAAATCTAGTTTTGGCTGGGCTCGGTGGCTCACACCTGTAATCCCAGCACTTTGGGGGGCCGAGGCCAGTGGATCCCCTGTCAGGAGTTCAAGACCAGCCTGGGTAACACGGTGAAACTCTGTCTCTACTAAAAATACAAAAATCAGCCAGGCACGGTGGTGCACACCCGTAGTCCCGGCTACTCGGGAGGCTGAGGTGGGAGAATTGCTTGAACCTGGGAGGCGGAGGTTGCAGTGAGCCGCGATCACGCTACTGCACTCCAGCCTGGGCAACAGAGTGAGACACCATCTCAAAAAAAAAGGAAAAAAAATCTAGTTTTGGCCAGTCATTCTTAGCGATTTTTGTTCTCTGTTCCATTCATTTCTGCACATACCTTTATGGTTCCGTTTCTTCTACTTTCTTGAGTTTGCAGTTTGGTTGTTTTCGTGTTTCTTGATTTGGATTCTTAACTCGAGATTTTAAATATCTATTGTATGACAATATGTGCAGTTTTAGGTTACATAGTTCCCTTCCCAGCATTACTTCAACTGCATCTCCTTAGACTGTGCTGCTTCACCATGCTTTTCTTTTCTTTCTGATCCTTATTAGTTTTTATGATTTTCAGTTGTGAAGTGGAAAATCTTCCACTCTGATGTCAACTTGCCAATTTTTCATTGTAATACTGAACCTTTTTTATTTATATATTTGAGCTATGTTTGTCATTCTATGGTAATCGCTGAATCTTTACTAATGCTTTTTTACTTGAAATCTATTTTGTTTGATATTAATATAACTTCATAAACTTTAAGAGAATAAAGTATTTGCTAATTTTTAAAATTTCTTTTTGAAACCTAAATTGTTGGTGTTTTTGTATTTTGCATCTCCTAGGAAAGTGTATAGCTGGATTTGGTTTTGTTGAAGCTCTGTTTTAACGCGCAAGTTCAGTTTATTCATATTTATTGACACATTTGGATTCACTTCTGCAATTTTATTTTGTGATTTTTATTTCTTGTGATTTTCCTTGGCTTCTTTCTCCCTCGTTTTCTGTTTTCTGTGGGGCTGAGGCATTTTTTTCCTTCTTCCTTTTTCTTTCCAAATTCTATTTTTATTTTTAGTAGATACATGCATACTTGGCTTAAAGTCTAAATGCAATCAAAATCTATACAATCCTCTAGAATATTAAAAGGATGTTGGAATATTTTAATGGTAATTATACTATTCTGTACATGTTTTTCTGAACTGTTATTTTAGTTTCATCTTATTTCTTGTTTTCATATCACAAAATTTGTCCTTATCGTTATTTAATAACAATTAATCTCATTTGGATTTACTTACATATTTTATATTTTCTCCTCACCACTACTTTTTTTTTTTTCTTTTTTGAGGCAGAGTCTCACTCTGTCACCCAGGCTGAAGTGCAATGGTGTGATCTCAGCTCATTTCAACCTCCGCCTCCTGGGTTCAAGCAATTCTCGTGCCTCAGCCTCTTGAGTAGATGGGATTGCAGGCTCCCACCACCATGCCTGGATAATTTTTGTATTTTTAGTAGAGACATGGTTTCACCATATTGCCCAGGCTGGTCTTGAACTCTTGACCTCAGGTGATCCACTGGCCTTGGCCTCCCAAAGTGCTGGGATTGCAGGCATGAGCCACCATGCCCAGCACCCCACCACTACTTCTTGACTCTCACTCCTTCCTTTGGATTTAATTTGTTTCTCTCTGAAAAATATCCATTAGGAATTCTTTCAGTGAAGGAATGTAATTGTTCAATTTTTAATTTTTGTTTGTTGAAAGTGCTTTAAAAAATATAGTTGCCACCCTGACTGACAATGTTGTTGTGTATAAAATTCCAGGTTGACACGTATTTTCTCTCAGCATGGTGAAGACATTTC